>NW_026876336.1:1800000-1965729 GCF_032173495.1 Musca vetustissima | reverse complement strand
CATGCAGCGCAACGAGGAGGCATTGGTGGCCGCTGAACGGTGCAAATCACGGTCTGGCCCTGAAGCGAATAACGCAACACGCAAGACCATGATGACGTGCACCGAACACATATACGACATTGTCAATCGCACAAAGAACAATGTCTTATATTTCAGCATGGCCACCGACGAGCTGTATGCTTGGTTTTTACAACCACAGAAGGGCATTGTGCGCTTCCATGCAGTTAAAATAAGCGAGGAGTCGTTGAAGATATCATCGGAAAAGCTGGCCGAGCACTCAAAGACAGGCGGTGTCAAGGAGAGTCTCTTAGAACGATATATCAATATGGTGCGTGACAACTTAGGGGTGAATTCCGACTCGGTACTGCACGAGGGAGACGGCAGTGGGTGGCGAGCTTCAACGGAGAACTTACTTGATGACTTTAGCAGCGAACGATCTGGATTCCTGCGCATGGTGAACCGAAATCACTTAATGAATTCGTCCAACTACTCCCTTAGCTCGCTATTTAGTCTGGGTTCTGTGGGTGGGTCAGTGGCCAGCCTCCAGGGGTCCACGCGCTCTATAGGTAGTCTTCAGGGCTCCTCGCGCTCGCGTAGGACTCCTTCAGTGTGGCAAGGTCCAAGCTGCCTACACACTCTATTTAACATTCTTATGGCTCCATTTGACGACTTATTGCCCACGGGCGGGGCTGTGTCCAGACAAGGACGAAAGGAATTAATTTTGGTGCTCGACAACGAGCTGTATTTGGTGCCTTTTGCTATTCTGCGCAGTTCGAAAGAGGACGGCGAATATCTATCGGAAAGATGTTCTCTAATAACGGTGCCATCACTGCAATCACTGCGGGTGAAGAGTAAGGCGTTGCGTTCCCGCGAACTAGCTGAGAATTTGAACACCGCCCTCGTAGTCGGTGGTCCACGTATACCGACCACCTTAGTCGAAACATGGGGTTGGTCCGAATCGCCAGCTTCATTGCAGGAAGCTGCAATGGTTGCCGACATGCTGCAAGCCAAAACACTTGCTGGCTGCAATGCCACCAAAGAAGCAGTTATATCCGAACTGCCCACAGCGGAGTGTGTGCACTTTGCGGCCAATCTAAGTTGGAAGTTGAGCGCCGTAGTCTTGAGTCCCGGTGATGTCGTCGACTCACAATCTCAGAAAAGGTTCTACCAGTCGTCGAACGCTGAGATTTCGGCGGGGCAAGACAACGATCCACCAGATCTTTCCGGTGGCAATATGGAGTTGCCACAGTTGTCCGACTTCATACTCTCGTCCTCCGATGTGTTGAACATCAAACTCAACGCAAAATTAGTCGTTTTAAGTTCCTATCATTCAATAGAGCCGATAACCGGGTCAGGAGTGGCAAACTTAGCTGGCAGTTGGCTAGGGGCCGGAGCTGGCGCTGTTCTGATATCACTATGGCCGGTGCCGGAGACTGCTGCCAAAATTTTACTCAGAGCATTTTATTCGGCATTACTGCAAGGGGCCAGAGCCGCAAGGTATGTCCTGTTCAAATATCACCTAGTCCCTACGGTGTTAAGTTCTAGATTTCAAAAATTTATTTTGCATTCTAATATACCTTTCTTTCCTATTTAGAGCACTGGCCGAAGCTATGCAAACGGTTCAGCACACAAAGCACTTCGCCCACCCAGCCAATTGGGCGGGCTTTCTGTTGGTTGGCGGAAATGTACGCCTTTCTAATAAAGTTGCATTAATGGGCCACGCCCTATGTGAACTCATGCGCACTCCGGACAAGTGTCGAGATGCTTTGCGTGTATGTCTTCACCTAGTGGAAAAAAGTCTGCAGCGCATTCATCGGGGACAAAAGAATGCAATGTACACCACACAAAAGAGCATCGAAAACAAGGCCGGACACGTAGCCGGATGGAAGGACCTCCTAATGGCTGTGGGATTCCGCTTTGAACCAGCCGCCAACGGCATACCATCCAGTGTCTTCTTTCCCCAGTCTGACCCCGAAGATCGCTTATCGCAGTGTTCAGCAAGTCTTCAAGCCCTACTAGCCCTAACGCCGTTGACGTTGCAAGCCTTAGCCAAGCTAGTCAGTAGCTCTGATATGGCGGACGACATTATAGCCGTAATACGAAACGTTTTAGCGAAATACCCGCCAAAAGGCAGTCCCGAATCGGAGACGACTATAGAAATTCCTCTTTCGGTGAGATTGTGGCGTGTCGCAGGATGCCACGAACTCCTGGCATCTATGGGCTTCGACTTGACAGAAGTCGGCCAAGATCAAGTCACCCTTCGGACGGGAAAACAGGCCAATCGTAGAATATGTCAATTTGTTTTGCAGGCCCTGTTGGCGCTTTTCGGTAAGTAGTCCTGAGGTGATCCCGTATTTGCCACAACTCACTCGACAACTTTCACTTTCAGATACCCAAGAAGCCCCCAAGAGTTTGGGTCTTGACTCGTCCAGCAGCTGTGAGTCCCTAATTGAAGATACTGTTATCACGGAGGCGGTAACACCCATTGCCACTACAAATCACACGCAATTAACTGCAGCAAGCCATCAACCATTGACGGCAGACACCAGTAAGCAACCTATAAATGTTGGAGTGACCTTGCCTCCGTTGCCCATAAATAGATCGCGCTTGATAAGTACAGGCAGTGGCGCCTTCATATCGTATGTGCGGCGAAGGGGTGAACCCGATGGCGGGAGAACGGACAATGAGTCGATCCCTGTCCCAGGGGCAGCCTGCAGTTCCTCATCTATGTACCCTGCATTGGACTCCAGTCTAAATAACACAACAGACAGTGAGCTATCAGATGGTTATATATCACAAAGCCACATTACGAAGACAAACCATTGTCGTCTGGGATCGTCAACGCTAAGAGGGCCAGTTCGAGTATCAAGACCCGGTGGGGGCGGAGAGAGCGATGCTGCATTCACACCAAGTCCCCCAGTCACCACACAAAACCCCGTGGATTCAAATGTGTCTATGGCTTTGGCCCACCAAACTAGAATTCGTAATTTGTATTCCGGAACGGGAATGGGTTATTTGGGTGATTCGGCCATACCGGAACTGACAGCAGCTCCAAGCACAGCGAACCGCAGACCGGATAGCTCTAGTTCCGCCAGTTCCACCACTGATTGGGAAGGCTCTGGCCACGCTACAGTCTTGAGAAGAGGCGTACATATGCCCCCTCTACCACCGCCCAGGCAAAATATGCCATTAGTTGACAGTTTGAGACCGCTGGCACCTATGGTCCCTGTATATAATAATTTAAATGCCAATTTGCCAACGTCCAACTCAACGGGCAACGTTGCCGACTCGAACAGTAGCGAGTCTGAATTCGAAAGGAGCTTAAAAGGTGGCCAAGTGCCAATGTCGCAGTTCCGACTGAAGCCAAAAATCAAGCTAGGGAGTGCACAAACATCGGTTGCGGCTAGGGTCAGCAAGGAGCATGCCCTATTTATGGACCGACTGAATGTAAGAACGGAACCAAACCCACAGGGGTCGTCGGTAAACCCAATATCATCCACGCATACGACATCTACAAATAACACCGCTGGCAGCCGAAAACCCATCAATTTACCCGATGACGATGACAGTGCACTGGTTTTCAATGCATCCAATATGTACTATCCGCAAGCGGACAGTGATCTGCTGCCGGAGACCAAGAAAGAACACAAACCTAGTAATCACAACGGTTCTACATCTGGCAGCGCTTCGTCTCAAGGTGTCGCTGCAAAAGATGCTACCTCTAAAACAAATCAAAAAACTATTCAGGACTCCATAATGCGCCAAATGAACCGAGAGATGACGCCGACCATTTCGGAAGTCTATCATGAACGCAACTTGGGACTGGGTTTGGCCCCACCGCTCTCCCAGCTATTACTCAGCAAAAACTACGAAGAAGCTGAAACCTGCAAGCCCACACCAGCCAACAGCATTGCCCTGAAAAGTCTGGCCGATGCTGGCAACGACATTGAATTAAGTGGTGGTTGTTCGACATCCTCTGTTAGCACGAGAAACACTAAACACGCAAAGTTGCATCGCCGCCAACAGCGGGCACGGAGACGAATGGTCGGCATGCGGTGAATCGTCCGTAATGAAATCATAATGCGGTAAAAGCGGAGGCTGGAGATTGGTGTTTGGTACATGTTGTTGTTTAGGTTTTTGTAGAAAAGCATACGGGATCTGAAATATAATTGAAGTTGAGGGTTCAATAGTCATGAGTGTTTTTCGTTAATGTATGTGTAGAACTTACTGTTCGAGCCTTTGTCTCGCCTTTGTTGCACATGAATTTGTTTGTTTTTTCTTCACCGCTTCTGTAAATTCATTGGGTTTTTTCTTTAGAATATACACTGATGTCTTGTCACAATCAATATTGTTGTTAGAATTTTCGGTAGGCACGGGAAAATCAACATTCACTGTGGGTATTTGTTCTCTCTGTGGCTTTGTGGATGTAAATTCGTTCTTGTTGCAGCTGCATTCATCGTCCGCAAAAGTAATTTTCAGCCAAAGTAATTGAGTTCTTTAGAATTTGTATGTTGCGCTCATTGGCGCGTATAGTTGTGTTTTTGACATTGGTGTTTGCTTCTTCTTTTTTTGTTGTTGAGAAAATGACGAAATAATCAAGTGGATTCTTAGATCGAAAATGGACTTTTCTCATTTGGCGCGTATAGTTGTGTTTTTTTTGGCGTTGGTGTTTGCTTCTTCTTTTTAGAAAAAATGACAGATAATGAAGTGGATTGTTAGATCGAAAATAGAGTTTTTTGCTATTGACGGCGTCATTGCACCCAACTCTGTACAAAGTGAAATGTTGTACGATCGGCAGTACAATATGTTTGACATTTCGATGTTGGACAATAAATCGCATTGTATGAAAGAAATAAATTGAAATGATGTTTATCATTTTGTGGAATGTGAAATGTTGTACGGTCGGTAGTAGAAAATGTTTGATATTTTGATGTTAGACAATAAATCGCATCGAATCAAAGAAAGAAGTGTGGCCAACGTGAAAATATGTTGGTTCTAGGAATCAAAATGTCATATGGCATTTTTCATTTCTTTTTGTATGAGCATTCTCAAATTTGCCGCGAAGGTGTGTATTCATATTGTTGAAGAATTGGTGTTAAAAATGACAAAGTTCTTTGAAATTGATGGGAGATATCAGCGAGTGAGCCGTCACACATCAGCAAGCCGACGCAACCTTTCACCAAGAGTAATACAACAGAAGCTTTCCCAAGCACACAACACAAGGCGGCAGAAGGGACAGTAGAGCGATGACGCCTTGCAGTAATACAAAGTGTTTTCATACAGCAACCTGGCCAATGGTACGGCGGCGCGGTACACGAGCATTAGAATTTTTGGCACATAGCCAGACGCTCAGAACAGTAAGTCATCAGAAGGCTTTCAATACAGTTAACTATTCATAACATTTACTTATCGCAATCTTTACCATCCATAGGCAAACGTCGTTTTTGAAGAATGCAGTGGCGTTCCATAAATTCACACGGCCGAATGTTACCCCGGCGGAGACAATATATAGTCACGTCTAATCAATTTCCTAAAAAACTTTCATTACATAATGTATTGTTGATTGGTTTTGTTTTGTGTGTGTGCGAGCGAGCGAGCGAGCGTGCGTGTTATAAAATTGAATAACAATCGATTCGGAATTAATGGGTAGGCATGAATGCAATGTGTTTTGATCACACGCTCATCACACGAACGAATAATGCAAATATTTGGATTGGCTCTAAAATGTTTTTGTTGTAAAATAAAACATAAATTGTCATTAATGAAATCATAATGTGTATAGAGTACGCCAGTTGAATACTAATTATGGAATGCAAGAAAAGTGGGAAATGAGTCGAAAGAGTGTTGGTTTGGGTAGGTGTCTCACATATGCACGCAGTGCGTCAATTGTAGCCGAGAGAAGACGACGACGACGACGTGGAAGGAATTAGAAATATAGCAATAAATAGTGAAACTTAACAATATTGTGTAGGTGGATAAATTTTAAAAATTGTATGGAAAAATGCGTCAAGTAGTTGGTGGTTTATTATGCGCAGTGTAGATTCGTCAGGTTGCAAAATACCGAATTTGTCTGGGGTAGGCTAGGCGAAGCTAAAACGACGAATGAAAGACATGTATCGCGATATAGGTGAGTGTACAAAAGTGTGGTCTTTGTGTTTTTTTGTTTTTGGTAGGCATGTATTATAGCATTGTTCGTAATGAAGTATTTTTTGGAAAAAGACATTTCTCTATATATACACCAGAAATTGCGGAACTGTTGTTTATTACACACGCAACAATTAAAGGGTTGAAGCTAAACCTTGACATCGCGGATAGGTGGTGGTTTGTCAAGCAGTGCTATATATCTGGGACGACCAAGAAACAGTTTTCAGCCGAGGAGTAGTAGGAGGATTAGAAAGCCAAGAATATCAAGGAGAGACATGAAGAGGATTACGCTGGTTGTGGTAGTTGCCGTGTTGTTTACGTGCTGCAATGCTGCGGAGAATGTTAGTAAGGATAAAAAAGATGTTGCAGTATTAGAAAATGATTACTCAGAATCTGGCGAGGATAAACTAGAAGCAGGCATAGGTGAAACAGGGTCCAGTAAGAGCAAAGATGTGCACAAGCGTGGAGTTTTTCACTATGGAACGTTGGGATCTCATGCAGCATGGCCCAAGTCTTACGCTGGGCATTATGGGTATGGTGTAGATTTTCCCAGTTCGTTTTCTGTAGGTGCAGTTGGTTCCAGCCATCATATCCATGTTCCAGGATCAATAAAGTATCACAGTGGAATTCAGTACAAAGGTGTTGTTCCATCTAGTGTAGGGGCTGTTAGCACGACTGTTATACCAGCGGTGTCGACGTTGAGTCCAGTTCACACACACCAAGTAGCTGCTGCTGCTGCTGGTAGTGTACCCTACGTCATCAGACCTGGTGGAGCAGTTGTGCAGTCTTATAGCGTAACTTACCCTCATCATAAAAGCATTGTTGGTGTTAAACCGGTTCATAGTTATGGGACTGTTGCACATGCTGCTGGTGCTGCTGTAAATAGCATTCATCAAGCAATTCATCATGTTCCAGCGCAGCCAATACAGCCTGTGGTGCAAGTAAAATACCTAAAAAATGATATATATTCTAATTTGTATGATAATGAGAGTTATATGTAATGATATTATTTTGCAGACATATGTGCAACCAGCAACTGCCGTAGCTCAAGCTGTTCCTTCCGTAGGTGTAGTAGCACAATTTGGTTCTGGTAATTTCGGTCCAGTAGTGACAGAATTTCAGGGAAGTCCTTCGTTTGGAAATTCTGGAACATTTTCTGTAGTTGGTGGAGAGAGTAGAACGCCTGTGGTAGCAGCAGGTGTACCTAATGTGGCAGTTGTCGCAGCACAGGTGCCAGCTGTCCCAAATGTGCCTGTTGTCGCAGCACAGGTGCCAGCTGTCCCAAATGTGCCTGTTGTCGCAGCAGCAGCAGCACCCCAACCTCAACCGCATGGTCCAAATGTTTTTTATCCAGTTAACATTCAGCCACCAATTGCCCAACAGCCACCTACATTCGTTAATGTTCAGCAGGCAGGAATTGGGCAACAGGCACCTACATTCGTTAACTACAATCCGAATGTTGAAGTTGGCACGACGTTTGTGCCTGTTGGTGGAAGACCAAATCAGAGCCAGCCAGATTTCGGAAGCAATGAAGCAGCACCTCAGATTCCCGTTCAAGCAACTGCAGGTGGTCAAGCAGAAGCTGAACTGCCAGCTATTCAGCCAGAGCCTAGCCAAGAAGCATGGAAGCCTGTGTTATATCAGCCTCCAAGCGTACAAAGTGAAGTAAATCGTCCTTCCAACACACTTTTGCCACCTTACGGCAGCACACCGGCACAAGGTAAGTAGATAAAATTGATGGAATGGTAAGGTTAATGATTTTTTGGATTTGTTTACATTTAGGTTATTTGCCGCCAGAATCGACAAGAAATCAAAAGACTCGCCAGGAATATAAGTACAGCAAGAATTTGCTTGAACTGTCTGATGCCGACATTCAGAATATTTTCCAGCAAGCTAGTATAGCTTCTCAAAACGACCACAATCATGCGCACGTACATCCTCATACAATTCACAATTATCACTCGCATTATTAGGTACGTGTTGCGGTTTAATATATATATGCATTTAATTTTAGGTATTGTTTTATGTCTCGTATTGTAAGATTTGAAATATTAATTAAAGGTTTATTTATTTCGGAGAATAAATTGTAAAATTTGCAATAGACTTTACTTTCGTTTAATGGATGCAATGGAAAAGAATGTGGCTGCGATATATTCCATAAGTATCATAATGCTGGGGTAAACAATGTACAGTATACATTTGATAAATAAAATAAAAAGAAATGATAATGTACTACGGAGTTTGCTTTAGAAATGTAATTGAATTCTTTTTTTTTTTTGCATGGGAAATACAATACTTCTTGGGAAAATATTATTAGTACAAAGAAATTTTCTCGTTTATAGCTTACAGTAAATAGTTTGATGTTTTTTTATTTGGGAAAACTATTACGCGTGAGAAATAAAAACATTAAAATTATAGATGTTACTAAAGCTAGAATAAAAAAAATATTACATTGTTTAGATTGATAAATTAAAAGTTATTTGAACTACCGTTTGTCTAACTTTGCTAGAAAGGCAACGCTAGCAATGGTGATCAAAAATGTTTAATTTTATTCTGATGACAAAAGTTTTGCTTATTTTATTTTGTAATGGAGAGCTAAGTTTATGTTTTTGTTCAATGAAAATAAAAATTGCTTAATAATATATTGGGGGTACTAAGATCGTGTTTTGTTGTGTTTTAAACTGTGTTCCTTTTATAAATAACAAGCGCTTCAATAGTTATCCTAAACTAAGTATGCCGTTTTGTCTTTTTAGCGCTCATCGATTGGTTGATTTTTTGTTTGTTCTTTATTTTTGTATAATAATTATTGATGCGAATTTAACGCTTCTGCGAATTCTAAAATATTGTTTAGTCACTACGTATTTTTTTCATTTCTGGTTGTGCTGAATCTTCTAATGATGCTTCATCCGCGCAGTTGAGTGTTCTTTTCTGGCCTAATATTGTGGCAGCAGTAGCGCAGGTTCCACTATGTGGAGTAGTGGAATCAATACCTAAATAAATACAAAGAAGTTTATATTAATAGTAGGCACACAGTCTTATTTAATCTGAGGTAGGGATTATTACCTGTATGATGATTGGTTGTTGGAGATGCATCCTCGTCGTCGCCTTCGGAATCACGCAAACAGTTACTATCACTATTTTCTCCATCCAAGCCAGCAGCAGAAGCTGGAACCATTAATGCGCCGTTTCCGTTTGATGTTGTTGGATTATTAATATCTGCCTCTTTTTGCTGTAGCGAACTGTTTTTCATAGTCGTGACTGCCACTGGTGGTTCCATATTGCTTTCGGAATCGGAAGCCAATGGAGTACGAACGGTAGCTTCATCTCCGTCGTCCGAAGTTGTGGTTACTGTAGTTTGTGTAGTGTTCTCATCAAGAATAGGTTCTTGTGATGAATCATTTGACACAAAATTCGAATCGCCATCCTGAGGTGTGGGGTTAGTATTTTCATTTTCAGATTCAGTAGCAATATTGGTTGATTCGACACGACCTGTAAAAAAGTTGTAATATAAATTAATAGTTATACTTTTCCATTTGATATTATACGGTGGATGAACTATAATATATATTTTTGTGGTATATATTAACCTGCACTGTCTTCGTCAGCATCGTTTGTATCTTCACTTCCAGCATTTTGTACATTGTCATTTTCTGAACTACCGTTGCTTTTTTTCGAAGCTGCACATCCTCCGCCTTTTCCACTGGGCATTTCGTCCAATAATTCTGGACTCAAATCATTAGCGACATAATGAGCCCACAATGCTAACTCGACCCTATGTGGTGACCAAACTGGCTTATCACCACCAGCCTGTGCGTTCAGACGAGTGACAGTCGATTGTATATGCTGAACAAAATTGAGATACTCCTTTGTTGTATAGTCGATACCTTCAATTTCTGGAATGGCCATAAGACACTCGTCTGCCATAAATGGGGCAGAATCGGGACATGCAGCAGCTAATAATGCCGAAGCCATAGTTGTACCGACGCCTTTTAAATTTGACAACGCCGTAATAGCCTGCTCTAAATTAGGCAGTTTGCGAAAAGCCTTTTTTGTCTCTTGTACAACAGCTCGAGGTGTATTTACTTTAACCAAATAGTTCAGCTGAGGATAAAATTTTCCACGTGCTTGTTTCCACTTCATCGTCTGGACTAATTCATCATAAACCATATGTGCATCCTTCCCTCGCTCTTTTATAAGTTTGGGCAAAACATTTTGATACCATTCATCCAGTCGAATTAATTCCTGAGGTTTTTTATTTCGCTTTTCTGCTTTTAATTTTAACACTTCTGGATACAATTTGTAGCAATAGTCAAATTGCTCTGTTGTGCCATTTTCGAAGAAGGAAGCCGTATCTTTACCGGTATTAGCCATGTTTATTACTGTTTCACTGCTGTAAATTGTTTAAATGGGCGACGCAAAATATTGTGATGGGCAGCAAAAATATGTAACGCCAGAAGGACACCAACTCGAAATAAAGCAAATCGAAAAATAAAAGGCAATGCACAATAAAACAAACGACGAATACGAAAATGACAGATGGCTTTTCAAACGAAGATATAAACTACATTCGTTTGTTGTTGCTTCTATTTAATGGCGGCTCGTAGTTTGTGTAGAGAAGACAAGCAAAAGAAAAATCAAGCTACCAGCTTAAAATGTTGAGCTCTCTTGGATGTTAATGTGGTCGATGATAAATGCTTCTTTTTCTGCCTGCTGCTTTAGTACAATTTGGTGGCGTTGATGGTGGTGGTTGCTTGTCTGTATATCACAGAATAACTCACACAAACATATACGCTTTGTATTTTAGTGGCAGCTGCGATGTTTGTGCGGCACTTCTGACGACTTTTTCTCTGGTATATGTGTTCGTTTAAAATGTTTCTGTGTATGCTGTGGTGGTGGTATCGCTGATAATGACAACTGTGAAGGTCTCAAACTACAAATCCTTTCCAGGAGCTAATATTTATTTGCTTTTATCCAAACACGTATACACCAAAAAGGTTCCTCTGATTTTTGTTTTTCTTTAGAAATGGTCAAAGGCACCGAAAAAAATCTCCCCTTCTGCGTGACAATCTAAACCAATAATGAAAAATGCTTATTAAAGTAGGGATCGGCAAATCAAGTATCGATTTTTGCAAATAAAATAACGATATGTTGAAATCGAATACTACCTCGATTTTTTCTTTACACAATTAAATGCTCTTTTATAATTCAAGCACATAAAAACAGTGTTGTTAACTCAATGAAATCATAGTCTACCATTGTTGTTTTGTCGCCGTCAATTATGTATCTTGACGCGCGCACCGCTTTTAAAAAAGGTAGTACATTTTATGTGACCAAACATCGATTATTTGATGAGGCGACTATTGAAAGTCTATGAGTGATGATGAAATGAAACACTACAATCTTTGATACATTACATTTGTATATTTGTAGCATACATTCTTTACAAATTCAATTTCATATAGTTTTCTTAAAAGACGCCAGTTTGCTGACACGAATAGTTAGTTCTTTCCATGTAATGTCGTAATTCGGTTTTAGAAACCTGTGAATATTTAGAAAATATATATAGATGACTTTATAAGAAGAGCGCAAATAATTATACACTTTCAATTCAAAAAATTTATAAACTTTTCCATATGCTTAAACTAAATACTTGCATATGCATGTAGGTTTAACCAGTGATTATTTACATTATGCTAAAGAATATAAAAACATACATATATATTTAACATATTCGTTCCTATCACGTTTGTCGATTATCAGGTATTTCCATAAAACGGTCTAATATTTGCAAATTATTACCATTGACGGTATTTTGTATATCTGTTCTAACACATTGTAGACAAAATATATACTTAATACTGCAAATTTTTGAGTCCGACAACGCATGGTCTATTGTCGAATTTCGACTACCACAAAATCGTGATAAGAGGGATTACATAAAAGTAGAAAATAGTTAAATATATCTATAAAAATGCAGTATTCAGCAGATATGTTAGATTCAATAACAAACATAACATCTTGCCGTTATTAAAAATAAAGAACAATCGGACAGAAAATGTAATGACTATTGCTTCTGCTTAAATATCTCCATTTCATTTTACTTGGAACACTAGAAAGGAGTGAAACCTAGCATTAATTCGATATTTGTTCAGTGATTGTCAATAATCAAACGGTCTATCTATCCATCATTACATTTTTTGCACATTTATCCATGCATTATTGTATATTCTAGGGAAAAGTTGTCAGTTTTCAATCAAATCGGAATAGATTAATAATTTAAAATATAAACATACGATCACGCCGAGTAATAATGTCATAAGAAACCGAAAGAAGTGTTAGTTATTAAAACATAGCCAATCAATTCATATTTATTTATGAAAACATATATCCGAACACGGTCGAAAAATAACATCGTATGATCGGTTTTCGTACTGCAAGAGTCTATAGTTTTTTGCTATTTTTTGATATTACTAAGGAAAAACTATTATCATAGTAAAAAATTTACATTCTTGCAAGTTCTGGAATAGACATATAAAAAACCAGAAAGGCGTGTTAGTTACTACAATACAACGCATCACACAACATTTTACGCTTCCTTTTGCTTTACATATTAGAGGGTTAAAGAATTGTTAAAGACAAGGGGAGTTTGATGGTTATTTAATTTACTTAAATAAAACTCAAGTACAACATAATAGTTATTAATGCATATCTAAATCTTCCAGTCGTACTGGTTGTGTGTATGGTATTATAGATTTCCTTTCGGTGTCCCTTGAGAGAGCTTTTCGCATATCTATAAATAGAATAATTCACATTTAAGTAGGTAAACAATATAGAAAAACATTCTCATATAAATAACAAAGTTTGCACGTCTTTTGAACAATTTGGAATATATTCAAAAGCAAAAACACATACCATAAGCATCTTCATCCTGATCTCCGGAATAATAATCCAATATAGTTCGATAAACAATATATCCCAAGTTCGTGTACATGTTTATCGCTATCTTATTACTTTTCCGCACAAATAAATCAACAAAGTAGGCCCGTTTCCTAAAAGAGAATCACAAAATTGTATTTGTACGACGTTGGTATAAGCACTTACTTTTCCGATATATCTTCCAAAAAATGCATTAACAAAGCAGCCAATCCTAATCTACGGTAGTCAGGTGAAACTGTTAATGCAGTAACATGTCCATGCCAGTTTTCCATATGACCCTCAACTTTGCCCATTACTAAAACAACAGCATTTATAGATATTATTCAAACAAACATGTGTGTTATGCTTACTATATCCCATAATCTGTCCGCTTGGGGATTCCGCAAGTTGAAAGAACTCTGGCCAGCGGGCAAGATATTGAGTATAGAATGATAGACCGTAAGTCTCAGTCAAGGGGTCAAAATTACTATAATCCGAAGAAGAATAACATGGCATAATGTTAATGACATAAATTTGTTTCAATTATTGTAATATTACTTACACATTATTAAATTTAAATAAATCGTCACATGTAAAAGGCCTTAAAGTTGTCATTTTGTATGGAAAATAAAAATAAACAAGCTAATGTTATGTGTTCAGCAACCGAAAACGAAGACGAGCCTCTCACTTTAATTTTAACGCCGTGCAATGTTCTCCTGGGGACCTATAAGAGCTGACAAACAATCGATGGCCACAATACTATTTTTGTGTCTGTATCCATCGATAGTTAAACAGACGATAACATTGCATGCCTTCCACTGCTTTTCAGGTCGTACAAATAGTGGATGAGCGACATTTTAAAATGGATCTCATCGATTAAATTTTAATAAAGCAATGGTTAATAAATGTGGCCATGAGGTATTCCTATTTTGCAAACATTCATCGACTAGATTTGTCGATTCATAAAAAGGTCCAATCGAACGACCGTTTTTCCCAAAGGTTGACAAATCGACAGTTACAATCGATGATAATACCGCCGATGATTTCTTTAGACAGGCTGTGGACTTTATTTACGCGTCATAAAAAGAAGTGTATTTTCTTTTTGTTGAAAATTTGTTTTCTTAAAGATAATTGCAAAGAAATAACAACAAACGTATAACTGGTCAGTTAGGATCCGACAGAGGAGTTCAAAAGAAATCAATAACACACAATTGAAGAAACTCTTTAAAGCATTAATGAAAGTGGGACACAGCTGCACCAATACCAAAAAGGGAATGCCAGAATGAGGAAAACGTGAAAAAGGAGAAAATCTGTTGAACAAATATATTCGGTTCGTCAATTATGGTGTTAATTGAGTTCGCTGGAACACAATAAAATATATTGTTTTATAATTATTAAAAATTCATTAAGTGTCATTCTCCCAAAGCAATTCAATGTCCGCGTTTGGATGTTTGTGCATTTTCGTTCGTGTTTAATTGTTCGTCGTTTTCGCCGTCGTATTGTTGCTACATAATTTACATGTATGTTAAACGGGTTTTGGTATACCGCCAGTGAAAAGTTAAAGGATTATTCACAATGCATAATATAACAAATTAATGGAAAACGGACGCTTCATACAAAAGTTATTCCTGTAAAAGTTAAACAAATTTATGTCATGAGAATGAAGCAGTACAAACAGAACGCCACATTTCTCCGCCTTTCGTAGACGATATTGCCAGACTTAATAAAAATTGATGTATATTTTTGATTTACCACTACAATTTCGTACGAAACGATAAATTAAACAGAGATATAACTAAGGGCTACAACAGTTTCCTATTCTAATGGGCATGCATTTTACAGATTTAATTAAACAAAGATTATTTAGTTTGTTAAGTATTTGACGCAAAATCAATTCAGATATGTCCACCAAATGAAATTCTTGGCGTTTTGAGAAATGTTTCTCTGAAGTTGCCATCACTGTTTACGCTTGTTTTACTGTGCCGCGTTTATGGCTTTGTAAGAACTGTAAATTTGCTTGGGTTTGTGTGTGTTTTCGTTTAGCCACAGCTCTACATTTTCTTTGTATTCATACGTTTGGATCGTTGGCATGTCGTAGACATAAGTGTATCGAATGACTTTTTTTCTCGTGTGTAAAAGTTGCTCGTTTTGTTAAATTTTTATGGCGGAGCTATTTGTTGCTGTTGTCGATGCACATCTGAAGGTTGTGCAAAGATTTGCAATCGATATATTTTTCGTAATATAAGAAATGCACTTGTCCGATAGACCGTAAGATTGTCTTCCCTTAGGCCTGCTTATAGTGAATGGATAGATGTTAAATCGCAATTATTGTTGATAAAAGTACACGATAGTTTTATCCAAAAACAACAAAATAACTACTACTACTATTAGTGTTGTCTCGTGTGTTTAATGGATATTCGCTTTTCATCGTAACATTTCGTCTTGTTCGTCGTTTGATGTTTTGTTCTCTATGTGCTTATTCATTTCTTCCTTTGCCTTTCGACCATATTTTATTTAATGCACGAACAAATCATTTTCGCATCGAATGAATGTGGTATGAGTAAAATGTAATTGTGTTTGTGTTTTCAGACAATCTCAAATATGTATATGAAGTATGTTTTTGTACAATGGGATTTCGCAAATGTTTGCTCCAGGTCGTGTGGCTTTAAATGTGTGAAGATGTTTGCCTATGCTAGTGTTGTCTGGTTAACCCAGAACCCATGTGCGTATTAATGGGGTTTTTGTTGAAACATTTTAAACTTTTACTTTTTGTTAAGATATTGGGTATTATTGCAGGGGCGGCGGACACATTAATGAACGTTGTAATTATTGGGTATATCTATCTACAAGTGTATTTTACATCTAATACAAAAAGGTGGGAACTGTTGGTCGCAGTCTGCGTTCTTTTGTAAAAAATATATATCGTTAGCTAATATCGGGAATTTTTATGGTAATACATATATAAAGCGCGTCATTATATCTAAATACACATAAGTCATATAAACACTTTGGGAAGATCAATGATAATGTTTTCTTCCATCCACAATAGTAGGAAAGTTTCTAATAAGGAGCGATATTAAAGTTTGTCATAGGTTTCGGGGGTAATTGAGGTACATATATGCAATATTCTGTCCTAATACCGATAATAATCATGTGGCTTATTGAATTTTACTTCAAATATTAGAACTTTTGGTGGGAGTCTGCATTATTTTCTATACACAAAAATATGTCACTAGCTAATATTATGAATTTTTAAATGTGGTTATAGGTTTTGGGGACAATTAAGTGACATACAATACTTATTCTAATAGCCGTAATAATCATGTTGCCTATCGAAAAATAATATTTCCAAATCTATAATATATTTTGCAGTGACTGTGTCCCAAAAATTGTAATCTTGAAGTAAACGGAACTGTTTTAAAGCATTGTTTTAGTTTAAAAGCCGATAGCAAGAAATGTTGGACTGGATTTTACACATGCTTACATAAATGTCAATAGGTGAGACTGGTTGAAATTATAAAAAAATTACTCTGTTCTATAACTAAATATATTAATATATTTTTGCAGGTTGAAATGTTATGATTGCGGGGCAGATATTAACGTTTTTCGTAACTAAAGAATTAATCACATTTGGATTAACAAAATAAAAATATCAGATCCCGGAAATATCAAGGGATACGTATACTAAAAATCAGCAAATTTACTCACACTTGAGCAATGAGTGTAACAAATCGCAGAAAATCGACAGATTCAGAATCAAATTCAACTGCTCATACAACAAACAACGATCAACGTCATCAGCCATTACTATCATATATAAGTTGCAGACAAGCTGCCACGGTATCCAAAAGAAATAATCGGTCGCGAATTGAAGACGACCAAGAACAGTTAGTTTCTTCAACATCAACGGATATTTTATTACCTTTGCAGGCTGAAGGTGAAGGAGAAGAAGTATCCATTGATTTGGAAACGGTTGTTACATCTTCAGCACGCATTAGCAGTAGCACAAATACTTATGGTATTATAGCCGATTCACTAGAAGAATCAAATTTGCCATCAACATCTGGCTATGCAAGGGCAGAAACTGAGTTGGCATCTGCAAATAGTCCTAATGCTAATAATAATAATCGAACAGTGAGACCTATATCTAATGAAATGGGGACCAAAGACAACAGTGAAAAGGTCATTGACGAGACTGGTATGCGATTTTCTAATAGCGGTAGCGAATGTGATGTTAGCTTAAATGACCGTAACGATCAATCCACTTCCGCGAACAATAACGTTTTGGGTACCCTAACACATATTGACAAAAATAAAATAAAACTTAAACTGCCGAAATTGACAGCTAGCGAATCTCACGATATTCCATCGAATGAAGATTGTAGGAAAGTTGAACCTCTCAAAATAAATCTGCTAAATGCACAGCATCACAGTACTAATAATGTTCATCACACACCCAAAATAACTATAAAACCAATACTGAAGGAACATGCTCCTGAAGTTCTAGTATCCTCGGAAGAATGTTCTTCATCCGCCGAGGATGAAATTGTTTCCACACTGAATATCAGTGATCCTCACATTTTGCCGAAATTAACAATTCGATCTAAGAATGAGGACAATGGATCTTCACATACAACTGTGGTTCCAAAACTTACCATTAAAATCAATGATACCAGCTCTGTCGAATCACAGAATTCCACTTCGGCTGCTAATACACCACCCCTACCAAAGTTAACTATTAAGACAGGACAAGACGGCCACACTGAATCTATTATATCGAATATTTCGCCTGCCTCCTCAACGACGTCGGCATCTTCGTCATTGGGATCTTCGGCTCTAACCTTACCAGCAATTCCTAGCTCCCCTGTTGTAACGGCATCATTACCTTTACCAAAATTGACAATTAAACCTCTGCAAAAAGCGAATGAACAACCGTCAATACCTAAGTTTTGTATAAAGACTAATATATTGTCCACGGATAACTCGGAAGATCCCGCGCAATCTAAAATACCAAAATTGACTATTAAAACTGGTCAGGAGCATGCAGTTATTATTACACAACGAAATGATCATATGAACGCAGCAGGAATACCTAAGCTGACAATAAAAACAAAATCATTGGAAATTCCAGATGATACATGTACAGAAGATAGCAATGTTGTAATGGAAAAAATTCCCAAACTTACAATAAAGACCAATGCGGTAAATGAGATCTCGACAAAGTCCAGTAAAACAAAAATCGCTCCGGAAGCAGTAGCTGATAATATTAATTTGCAATCACCGAAGCAACAGGCCGTGCCCAAAATAACTATTAGCAGACAATCCCTTCAAATGGATAATCAATCCGACATAAGGGAGGGTGTGACGAAAATGACAATTAAAACATCTAATCAATCGGACTTTTCGATAAAAAGTCAATTGAATCGGCCGCCTTCCACAGAAGAAAGTGGCATAAGCGACGATACAGAACAAGACTTTTATGAGGCGATTCACAATAAAACAGTACCGAAACTTACGATAAAAAATTTGGGCTCTCCTCAGCTTAAAATAGTGGCAGATTCACATCCAGATGTAAACAAAAAGTTTAACTCTTCAATTGCTTCCGTTGATGTAGATGAATTCACCGATCTGTTAAATGTGGAAAATGTCGGGGAAGAGTCCAGTAACTCCCAAGAGTTTTGTGGATTTAATGATCACTCTGTAAATGACCGTCCTGTAAACGCTACCACAAATAAAGAAAAGGTTAACATACACCGTAATTCTGATGATATGGACATTGATGAAAGTCTAAAAATGCAGCATGAACCGCAAATTTTTCAAAATAATTCTCAAATGAAAGATCATGCATCGTCTTTCATTCAAGAAGCGGAGATCAATGGAAAGTTGGTTTCTAAGGAATGTTTTAAGTCTGAACGTATTATCGATACTGTTGATTTGACATCGTCGGCCGGAAGTTCTCCCGCGCAACTTAATCGATTTGACTACAACGATGATGAAGATGGAAGAAAATCGAATGACGCGTGCAATGAATTAGTGCCTACAACGAGTATATTGATGGAACGATTGCAGAGGGAAACATCAGTAATAAAGAAAGTTATTATTCAAAGCAACCCTATGGAGAATGCCTCACAGCCACCAACATCAAATGTTCTCAGCAATTCACCAAATTCACAAACATATCCTCAATTGGCGGAACGCTTAATTACTAATGGATCTAATGTAGACACGTTAGGCACTAGTCGTGTACAAACAAAAAGCAATAACGTTGAGAATATTATTGATTCGATAGAAATTCTTGATTCACCTGAAGGTAGCTCTCAAAATTCGTCCGATGCCCTATTTGAGAATACCTGTGTCTCTAATACTAATACTGACATTCAGAACGGGTTGCACTATTCAAAAGAGGCTCACCTACTTGCCATTAATAACAACAACATAAACTTGAAAAGACATGCATCTGTCGACCGTGACGAAGTAAATCAATTTAATTCGAATGAAGGTAGCGGGGTAAAAGGATTACCATCAAAATTACGAAAACTACAAAATGACAATTCCAGCCCAAATAAAATATTGAATGAAGATAGTTTGACCCAAACAGAATGTTTTCACGAATATGAAGGAGATATTTCCTTGTCGAATTCAGAAGTTAATACAACAAATGCAGCTATTATACAGACTGGAGTTCCAGTTCATCAACGATCGCGTAAGCAAAAGCACGAACATTTGCTGCCCGTTCCAGCAGATGAAGTGGCCAATACTATTCAAACAAATTCTGTTGATAGCGTAGAATGCCAAAATGACGACAGTAGTTCAAGCAACAGCAAAACGCCAGCTATCAAGAAAAGAGGTCGACCAAAAAAATCGGATGCAGCTGCAATGCCACCAAAAACCAAAGATGAAACAAATGCGAAACCTGCAGCGAATTCGGTTGACAATAAATCGCGTAGAGTTCAATTATTACGAAAGCGTTTAGCGATAGATATGGTTGATATCGACAATCCCTTGGCAGACGCTTCAGAAAAGAACGATCTTCAAGACACTCAGCTTATAAGTGAATATCAAAATAGCGCCGATACTTCAAAGAGGGAAAGAAGCTTACGTATTCCTTTGAGAAATTCAAGAAGAAGCAATACACCGAATGCTCTTCACACAGAGTCGGGAAATGGAACCAGTAAATTAATGTCTTCATTGGAGGACAAAAAAACAGCAAATGATATGGACTCCGAGAGTACATTTAATCACTTTGTAGAGTCAAATTCTTCAGTGTCATCTGTTAGTTCAAACGCTTCAGCTACGGTTACCATAAATACAACCACCATAGCCAATAGCGGCTGCACCTTAATGCCTTCACAAATCGACTTGACAATTTCATCTTCCTCATCAAGTAGTAGTAATGGTAGCACTACGAACACAATAACAACAGTCGAGGCAACTTCCATGCTTCCACCCACAACTATATTGTCTTCAGATCCTCTGCCAGACGTCGTATTCAAACCTAGTGATTTTTCATCAATGATGACATCCCAACATTTGCAGGAATCGTCATTTTCGATAAGCACCCAATCGAAATTCGATGACTCACAAAATGAAGAAATACAAGGCGAAATCAGTGGTGCAGATTATTCAGAAGGTAAGTGTATTTATCTATAAACTATTTAAAATCGATTAAATTACAATTTACCCACACATATATACAGACGATTCCACAAGTTCATCTACTACGTTAAACAGAGGTAGAGGTCGTATTCGGGGTGTACGTGGCGGGCGTACACCCGGGCGTGGTAATCGTACACATAACATGGGTCGAGGAGCAACTCCAACCTCAAAATCAATAGCTTTAAGTAGGCCGCGATGTGTTGGTGCTCTTAAGCACACTCCGGACCCAGAAAGGATAAAAGGATTATATAGCCCGGTAAGTCTTGAAAGTATTATATAGAATTTTCAGTTTATACGAATGCTAAATTAATAGGCACCCCAAGTATTTGAAGAAGATACACGAATGAGCGCTGACTTAACACAGACAAGCATCCCGCAGCAAGGTTCGCCTCTGCAAACAAGGTAATATTTACTTTAAAAATTACAAGATATATATGTGTATTATTTATATGAAATATATATTTATATTTTAGTCAACCGGATTTTTGTTCAAACGAAGAATCCCAATCCTCTGTGATAAGTAATACCAGCATTTTGGATTCCAATATTACCTTTTCGTCGCAAAGTGCCACTTCTGCCAGAAAACCCATGAAAAAGAAGAAAATGGAAGTGTGTGTAGCCGAAGAGTAAGTAAACAAATATTAGAATTTTATAAATGAACGACAGAAGATCAAACGAAAACTATCACATGGTGGTTTCCAATACCTCAGATTAGCGTAAGTTTACCCCCCTATACTTTTTTTTAAATTTTGTTTTAGTACGGAGTTTACGGTTGCTTCTATAGCGGAATATGATTGGCCTCCACCAAAAGGTTGCTGTCCTTCTAAAAATCGAGATACGTTTATGATTCAAGAACAAGTTGCAATGTATTTGGGTATTAAAAGTTTTAAGCGGAAATATCCCGAATTACCTCGACGTCAAATAGATATGGAGGAACGAAATTGGTTGCAAGAGAAAGGCCTGGTATCTGAGAAAATGTGCGATTTGGGAATAACTGCTGTGTGGGCTTCCGATATATTGGATATTATGTACACCGATTTCTACGATAAATACGAAGAATACAAGGATTTCGTGAGACAAAAACATTTGCGAGAAATAGAAGCTAAGCAAAAATCGTTGGGCTTAAATGTAGCTGGAAGGGGTTTACAAGCACGAGAGAGAGCATTGTTATCTACCAGCAAATGGAATTCATATTTCAATAGGACGTATGTACCTTAGTGAAACATGTTGTCGCACATTTCTAATAATATGTTGTTTCAGTCGCAAAGATGAGCGTTTGTCATTCCTCGATTTACAAACATTAGTGGTTAATAAACCCTCCCCACGTACCGCTCCGTTATCTACCCTAATCAACCGTCCGGTGGCTGACGCTGTTGCTCTAGCTGCCAAAGAAGAGAACATTGCTGAGCCGCCTACTCTTCTGCAACCTCGTGTGTGTGAACCTCAAAGGCCGAGAGATTCGTATTACCCGCTGTCTCTGGTTCCGGGCCAATTTTGTGAGAAGTTCTACAACTATTCTGCACTGGAATTGCGGTATGTCTCCTTAAAGTGAAAACGTTAAAAATTAATTTTTGAGTTTTAATTTCTACATATCCCTATACAGACATGTACCCCTAAACACTATTATGGAACTTCCATTCAATTTGTGGCAACATAATGAGCAGGAAAATAACAGCTCCGATACGGATTCTGCTACTGAAAGTGTTGATAATAAGGTTGAGCTGGAAGTTTCGAGCACAACCACAACAAAACGACAAAGCAAACGTTGTGCTCGCCTAAGTCGTCCCTTTGAAAGCAATAGTTGTGATGAGTTCAAAATACCACCTGTACCAGGCGCGTCGACATCAGCGAGAAACTCGATATGTTTATCTTCTTCTGATGAATCTTCGTCCGAAAGTGTAAGTTTAACATTTAGACTAGGCTTTGTTAGATGAAATTAACTAACTAAAATTGTTTCATGTCGGCAGGATTCAGATTCTTCTTCATCATCATCATCGTCCTCTGAAGAATTCTCGGAAGACGAGGATTCTCCTACCACATGTGCTGTTTGTCTTCGCCCGCATAATCGGAATATGAATGACATACCGGAATTGTTTGTGAATTGCTATACATGCAGGCGAAAAGGTATGTATATAAGCAAACGCAATTTTATAAATATATAGATATGTACATATACAATTAAAATTAGAATGTCTAATATATGAAATATTTGTTTTTCAGTTCACCCCAGCTGTATTGAAATGCCTCGGAGAATGGTTCTACGCGTCCGTAATTACAATTGGCAATGCGCTGATTGCAAGTGCTGTATCAAATGCAAGCAAAAACAGGACGAAAATAAAATGTTATATTGTGAACAATGTGATCGCGGTTTTCATATATATTGTCTTGGAATAAAGTCAGTGCCTGATGGTAAGGAGACTCTCCCATATTTTAAAGTACTACTGAAAAGTACTTTTACCCTTTTTAGTATAAACATTCAAACATTTTTTCTCATTTTGTTATATGTAGTTCGTGGTATAAGCATAAATGTATATGAAATCGATATATGTGGGGACATAATTCCAATATCCCTTTAATAGTTTTGCACAATATTTTAATTTATAAATTCAATTTATGTTTGTTTACTATGCCCTGTCTTTCGGCCTTCAGGCTTTTAACTACATTCCATTATTAAAGAACAAACTTCAATTCTAAATATAGCAGCTTTAATATAACAGGAAAATGATATTGGACTACACAATATCCCTTCACAGTACAGAAGGTAGTTGATGAATGTTTATCACACATTTAATTTATTGTAATCGGACCAAATAATACAAAAGCTACGTTGTATATACTATACGTACAGAATTGCTCTAACTCTCAAAGAACAATTATTTCCAAATATAATTTAATATATACATTTGTCCAAATCTCTTTAATTGCTCTAATAATGCACTAAGGTAACACCAAAGAAAATTTCTAGGAATTTCAGGAGACTGGTTAAAACTACATATTTATGTATAAGAAAACGCTACTTGAATAAATTTCATTATTAATACATGTTTCCCATTTTCTAGGCCGCTGGAGTTGCAATCGTTGCAGTATTTGTATGCGATGTGGGTCTAATACACCGGAAGGTATACCATCCTATCATCATATAATTAATTCCCCCAACGGAGAACAAAGTAAACAAAACCGGCATAAAAGGGTGAAGTGGGTCAATGAATATCGTATGGATCCTGTTACAAAAGTTAAAGAACATACCTCTATGCTATGTGTTCCGTGTGCAAAAATGAAATCTGCCAAGAGAAATCAAGCGTCGCTTCACAACCCTAGTTCGAATGAAGTCGTCACCTCTCCAGGTGCATATAGTGATTCATCTAGTTCACCTGGTGTTGTATCTCTAGCAACAACAACATTGCCCACGGATTCAGCGTACACTGAAAACACAAAAGAAGACACTGCACACAACACAGGCCCTAGCGGGAAACTAGGTGAGGAGTCCTCTCGTTCGGAGAAAAATGATTGTGGCATGCTTCTGGCAAACTCTAAAAATGCCCCACCGCCTGTAGTTGCCTGAGTGGGGGTTATACGGTGGCACTTCCCAAAACTGCAGCCACCAAATCTATCACATTGTTCTTCAACGAATTTATAGCTGATTAGCTCTAATAATAAAAAGTATGAAGAGCGGAATTTAGGCAACAGAATATAGTTTTTACTTTAATATATTTATGTATTTTTTATTTTATGCAAATTAAAAATGGAAAAGTGCATTTATAAACATTACCGATTGGTTTGTTTTGTGGAAAGAAAGTATATATGTATGTTCAGAACACATTTTGACTGATCTGTACGAATAGTTTTCCTGATCCCCATTATTGTAAATTAAGTCACACAAATTAAGTTTAATAAAATATAATAGTTCTTTCTAACATACCAAGTTGTCATTTAAATGTATTTTGTATAGATAATTTAGATGTATATCATTATTTTCTAAAATGAATACATTACGACGTTTGGGATCTGCAAAAATAGAGTCAATTATTTTTGAAACTCCACCTTTTTCACTAGTTATTGAAAATATTTCAATTGCAATTCGATAGTTTCATTTGCAGCTCATAACAATTAAGTTACAATTCAAGAATTCCATTGATAATTCACAACACTTCAGCTGTAATTCGATAGTTGTATTTGTAATTCATTTACATTAGAACCTTTTACCGGGTTAACCTACTCTATGAGGATTTATTTGAAATGTATACAATGGAATTGAAAGTATATACAGTATGTATGTTCAGAACACATTTTTTATTTTATGCAAATTAAAAATGGAAAAGTGCATTTATAAACATTACCGATTGGTTTGTTTTGTGGAAAGAAAGTATATATGTATGTTCAGAACACATTTTGACTGACCTGTACGAATAGTTTTCCTGATCCTCATTATTGTAAATTAAGTCACACGAATTAAATTTAATTCGTATATCATTATTTTCTAAAATGAATACATTACGACGGTTGGGATCTGCAAAACTAGAGTCAATTATTTTTGAAACTCCACCTTTTTCACTAGTTATTGAAAATATTTCAATTGCAGTTCGAGAGTTTCATTTGCAGCTCACAACAATTAGGTTGCAATTCAAGAATTCCATTGATAATTCACAACATTTCAGCTGTAATTCGATAGTTGTATTTGTAATTCATTTACATTAGAATTTTTATCTGTCGCTGTTGTCTCATGTAAAATATAGACAAAGTTATCGAAAAAATAACTATTTTTAATAACTGAACTATCTATAGAGGACAAATCTGTCGCATTGTAACGACCGATTTGTCGTATAAATACGTATAAATTCGACAACGTCAACGGTAATAAGCTGATTAAAGGGTAACTTCTGGTAATGTGGACCACTCCCATATATTAGAATATACTTGACATATGGCATCGCCGCCTTGATATATGTTTTTCAAATTAGTAAAAACAAAACATAAATATGATAATGAATACCTAACTGCAATATTGAAAATTTAATTAAATTCTTATTGTAAATATGCTATTTGAACATTTTTAGCAGAAGAGTCGAACACTTTCTTGTTCTTAATTTTAAAAAATTCGTCTGGTTCTATATTTTCTACAACAAAAATATACATTTGGATGTAATAACAATCTGTTAATTTGGAATATAGAGCAAGTGATGTAAATGTGGTATATCCATTTGTTTTTGGAGTGTCGAACTTGTATTATTTATCCGATTAAACTGAAATTTAACCATTAACATGCTACGTGTGTTGTACATTAAGGAATCTATAATAAATATTATACCCATTTTTAAGAGATTTTTTGCAAATATTTATAATTCCATAAAAGATGATTCCAGAAAATGTGCAGGTAATGTGGTATACCATATGATGTTAATGTGGTATAGTAAATTTCCTTTTTTAATTGATTGTCTATTTTAATTTATTGATTTTAATGAATGTGAATTAGATCGAGATTCACGTCTGTTAACATTTTTAACGGATACGTTGAATGGAACACTTTTTTATTATATAATCATGCCAAGGCATAGCAGTACAAAATCTTTTAAAATACTTGAAACTGAGGTTTGCATGCTTATAACTCGCGAAATATGAACATATTGCATATAATTTAAATTCATTCCTATAAAATGAAGTCTTCTTGTCAAAATCTTAAAATATTGGTAATAAATATAAAGTTGGCTGAAGCTGTGATGGTGGTAATGTAGAAAAATGGGCAAAAAAGGGTTGAAGCCGACGTGTTTTTTTGTGTTCGTTCCTGATTTGTGGCTAAACTACACAACGCAGGCATATGTGATCAGTGACTATGTTGTAGAATACTCCATGGACAATATTGTTCTAATATATGACTTTTCGATAGAATCACTGCATCCACCCAAAACGTATGCTGACATTTTGAATCCGGATTTTCGGTGTTTTTTGAATTTTTCTTATTATCAAGACGTGCAACCAGATAATGGACTAAACTGATTATAGGATTGTAGAACTCGTGATTTTGCTTCGTTTAGTGTATTTCTCATGAATGTGCTCACCGTAGCTTATTTGCAATTGAGTTCCAAAGATGAACATTTGGTGCGTAAATTTTTATAAAAAAACTGTTTTTTGAGTCTAAATTTTAGAAGGTCCACTCAAATGCCGTTGAACCCCGCGTGATTTTAGCTTTTTTACGTCCGAATCTAATGAGGCCAGCTATGTTCAATTCCGCCCAATAAAACGGCGAATGTAGGTGTACTTTTGTGTATTTTCATAGGAGATTACTGAAGTCTGATGCCCATAAATATATATATATATATATATATGTTTCGCCATTTTTAACGTTAAAACTCTAATTAGATGAGTCTACCGATATTTTACAATCATTTAAAAGAACTTGCAGAAGAAAGCGTCGAATATTTTAGAAGATTAAGTCATAACCGTATTTCCTTAACAATACTAAAAAAATCGAAAATTCAAAAAACGTTTCGTTTTAATTAAAAGATTAATATATTTTATTTTCAGATATCTTCATGCTTCTATTTGTTTTTCGCGACAATTGAATTGTAATTCAATGTGATTTGACAAGTATGTAAAGAAAACAAATGTCTTTAACCATTTGTGAAAAAATTCGCGAATTACAACAAATAGGAATTCATTTAATTTATATTTGTAATACGATGTTTAAAATCGCTATAACTTTTGTGCGCAGCATCCGAATTTGTGACCGCGAACAGATTTCGAATCAGCATATTTTTCTTAACCTATGTATAGAAAATAATGAATGTGCTCGCAAAAAAATTGTATTTTCCATATCTACTATGTTATTGAGACAATGTCTTTTTATTTAATAACGCTGTTATACCGACAATACCAAAAAAGAAAATGGTAGTTCACATTACCGGACGTTCCTCATAGGAGATTAGGGTTTGCATAGTAAAGTTTACTAGGGTTTGCATAGTATATATATATATAGCCATTTTTAACGTCGAAACTCTAATTAGATGAATCTACCGATATTTAACAATCATTTAAAAGAATTTGCAGAAGAAAGCGTCGAATATTTTAGAAGATTAAGGCATAACCGTATTTCCTTAATAATACTAAAAAAACGTTGACAATTTTCACGAGGTCCATACGAGGTCGATCTACAAAATCAGAACATTCTCAGCCTTTGCATAGTATATATATATAGCCATTTTTAACGTCGAAACTCTAATTAGATGAATCTACCGATATTTAACAATCATTTAAAAGAATTTGCAGAACAAACATCGATTTTTCGAAGATTAAGGCATAACCGTATTTCCTTATTAAATTTAAAAAACGAAAAATTTTCACGAGGTCCATACGAGGTCGATCTACAAAATCAGAACATTCTCAGCCTTATTCTGGACATGAATTCCTCGTGAAATTGTTTCCTCTTCCCTTTAAAGTTATTCTGTACAACAACTCACATCGATTTTTCGTATTTTCGCTTTCCCCTTATTCTGAATGAAATTTAAAAGCGAAAAATTCGTTATGGGGAAAAATTAGTAGTTCCCAATATGCGTGATGAGCTTCTTAACCAACGTCGAAATGCGTGGCATAATAGTGAGAGCGTAGGTTCAACTTCTGATTTTCCCTTTCATTTCAAAACTTCGATCATTAAGCTCGGCTCGACAAAGAAAAAGTAAATCAAATCATACAAGGATCATTGCCCTTACAGTCAAAACTCAAACAAAAATTATGGAAGAAAAGCAATAAAGCTACAAAATATTTTTTTTCAAATATATCGTCTGCCTGATTTGCGCGATGAGCCACTTATCATTTCTTAGAAAATATAGACATTACAATTATTTATATCCATGAGAAAGAAAAACAATAAAGCTAAAAAAGATTGTTTTTATATCCTCCACCATAGTATGGAGGGTATATTAATTTTGTCATTCCGTTTGTAACTCATCGAAATATTCATTTCCGACCCTATTAAGTATATATATTCTTGATCAGGGTGAAATTCTAAGACGATCTAGCCCTGTCCGTCCGTCTGTTGTAATCACGCTATCTTCTGAAGGAATTGAGATAGGGTGCTGAAATTTTGCATAGGGTTGTCTTTTGTCTGCAGGCAGGTCAAGTTCGAAGATGGGATATATCGGTCCACGCTTAGGCATAGCTCCCATAAAAGGGTACCCGCCAAATTTCGATATTTTGGGGTTCTTGAGCGCGTTTTTCAGCCGAATTCGCTGAAATGTGCTACATTGAGTTCTTATTGGGTACTAAATGTCTCCACAAAAAATTATAAATATAGGTCCACTTTTAACGGTACCTCCCAATTTTCAGTATTTTGGGGGTTTTGATCGTATTTTTCCGCCGAATTAGCTGTTATTTAGTATTTTGAGTTCATAATAGGTACCAAATCTCTCCACAAAAAATTATGAATATAGGTCCATTTTTTCGGATTGCCCCCATATAAGCGTACCCCCAATTTTCAGTATTTTGGGGTTCTTGAGCGCGTTTTTCAACCGAATTTGCTGCAATTTGGTATTTTGTAGTCGTATATGGTAACAAATCACTCTACCAAAAATTATTAATATTCGACCTCTTTTTGTGGTAGTCCCCATATAACCCCCATTTTTATATTAAAATAGTTATCTGATTTGTTCCGCGTTTTGAGTTTGGTTCTAAGACTCTATTGTAATCATTCCACCTGCGGAGGTAAAAAAATTAGAACGTAAGGTTCGATAATGAACTATAGCCGCATTTAGACCTAGCCCCTGTGTGGAGGTTTCAGAAGGAGTGGACCGATATTCCACATCTTCGAATTTGAATTATCAATTAAAAATTTCTGAAATTTGTATTATGGTTTACATTATGGTTTACATAATCCGTTTTTAGACATGTCGGTCCACTTTTTGGTATGTTCCCTATATTTTCATTTCTAATACCTGTCAGTATATCTATGGTGGAGGGTATCCAAAGTTCGGCCCGGCCGAACTTAACGCTTTTTCACTTGTTTTTTTTTCAAATAGAGCATCTGCCTGATTTGCGTGATGAGTCACTTATCATTAATACGTATATTTAAACATGGCGAAAAAAATGTTAAAAAAGACACACTTTCGAAAATTAGTAAAAAAAGAACTAACCCATATAATCCACTACAAAACAGTTTTTGAAGAAACATATTTAACAAGTGGAGCTTAGTAATTGAACTACGTCAATGAAACTAACTAATAATTAGACTATGTTTTTGGACGGAGCTAAAAAATTAACCTGATAAAACCAGAAATTTTTCATCCAAATCTTAAATTTAATTCTAAAACTTAAACATTTTATTAATACATAAATATTTTTTTATTGTTTTCTAGCAGTGGTATTGCCATTTTTGGTGTCCTTTTAAGAGGTCGGCGCGTAAATTATTTGAACAATGTTATGTGCCGATGGGCTTAATAATTATACCACGCCTATGAGCTGAGTTTAAGACTAGAAGTACGTATATGGGCGGAGCTTACGAATTAAACCAATCATATGGACATGGTTTAAAATTATAACACAGCTATAATTAAACTACGTATATGGACGAAGCTTAAGAATTAGACCAGTTCTATGGGCGGAGCTTAAGAACTAGATCACTCCTATGTGCGGATTTTAAAAATTAGAACACACTTATATTAATTAAATTAAACTATGTATTTGGGCGGAGTTTAATAATTACACTGTAAAACATTTTTCAACCTGAAAATATTGAACCAATCGGGACCGTCAAAATTTGAAAGCTTATGATGGTACCAATTGTATGTTGATACAAAATTGTATGGTATTTAAAAAGCATACAATTTTCTATGGACATACAATTGGTTCATTTTCACTATAACAATGTGAAAAAGTCACCCTATCCAAACGGGTCATTAATTGTTGGTCGAGTTAAAATCAAATTTGGAATTAATAACACGTTCTATGCATAAAATCTATATGCATAAAATCATAAAAGCTTCGAAAATTTATATTTTTGACAGATGTGTCATTTTGAGTATGGTATTAATATTTCGAAAAATATATACACCCTTATTACGGTAGGCGTAGTCGTTGTACGGCAGCTCTCGTAGGCGTAGTCGAATGTGTTGCCGTAGTCGTTTTTGGTCGGAATTGTGTAAAATTTACGACAACACCAATTTTTTAATAGATTTTTCTTTACTCTGTTACAAAACCGAAGCAAAAATTTTACTTTTAGAACCCTTTTTATATTGTATTGGAAAAGTTATGTCATTTAGTATGTTTTCTAATTCATTATCTGGTAGGTGTAATTCTTATGAATATTGAGAAATGCACTAAAATAAAGTCTAATGTAACAGTTAATCAGTAAATATTGTTGAAATGCAATTTTAACACCTTTTTATATTTGTTGTATGCTGCCGTCAAAAGAATCTTGAACGATAAATTTGTCGTATTGTAACGACTTTCATAACACCGATTTGTCGTATAATTGCGACAGGGCTCAATCATCGACACGACAACGCCAACCCTAATAAGGGTGATATTTCGAAAAACACCTTTAAACAAAAACCCTAGCTAATAATTCAAAACACAGCAAGGAATTTTTTTCTACCATCATAAACTTTCAGACTTTAATAGGAATTGTTTGTGTCTTTTTAACCCTACGGTCAATAACCGGGTACATTTGTACCTTTTTTCGAATAAAAATGCTGTAAAATTTTCAATAGTGGAGATATTTGGATCAAATTTTGAGGAATCATTGTTGAGGTATTTTCACCCATAATTGAAGAAAAAATATAAATATTTTCAATATATATAATTTTTATAATTTTTTAAACTTATTACCTACGTAGATCAATAACCGTGGTACATTTGTACCCACCTAAAGATAACGCTGTATCGTGGGGTTTTTTGTTTTAAATTAGTCTGTACGGATCTGATCTAAATGTTGGAACTCTAAATTATATATACATTAAACGAATTGATTTATTACGAATCTAATTTGACGTACATATATAAACTAACATAAAATAACGCTTTAAAGTATTAAAGTATGTTAAAAATGCGCAAATCACATCTCTAAAATCATAAAATGTGAATAATCGACAATAATAACTGTATAAGCACCTGTATACCAAAGGAAAATCAAGGTAGTTTCTGACTTCCACGAACCACCCTGATGGGCCTGTGTTGTCTAGGGCCACAAAAATTTGCAGAGGAATTGGGTAACACCTAAATAAGATCCCTATCAAAAAATAATTAAAAAAGCTTAACCCATTCGAAAGCTACAACGAAATTATTATGATTGTTTTAGATAGAGTATAATTTAAACATGGATTTAAATATACATTCTTTTAATGTATATATAATTTTTAATTTCCTACATCTAGACCAGATCCGTACAGACTAATTTAAAACAAAAAACCGCACGATAGTCCAATTTTTTAATGAATTACAGCGCTATCTTTAGATGGGTACAAATGTACTACGGTTATTGATCTACGTATACTTTTTTGGTTATTGACCGTAGGGTTAATAGGGCGGCAAGGAATTTTCTTCTACCATCATAAACTTTCAGATTTTAATAGGAATTTTTAGTGTCCTTTTAATAGGGCGGTGTCTGAGATTAACAATTACACCACGCCTATGAGCGGGCTTAAGACTAGAACCCCTATAGGAGAATTTCAAGAATTAGAATACACCCAAGAGCGGAGATTAAGAATTAGACCAAAAATAATCGTCGGCACATCGATGGGCAGAATTTATTAATTAGGCTACGACTATGAACGGATAAGAATTAAACTACATATATGGTAGGAGATTAATAATTAAAACACGCCTATGAGTGGAGGTAAATAATTAGACCAGTCCCATGTGCGGAGTTTAAGATTTGGACTACTCCTATGGCTGATTTTAAGAATTATAAGACAACTATTAGCGGAGATTAAATAAACCATGTGATGTTCCGAAAGGTAGAGCTTAATATTTAAACCACTCTTATGAGTTATACCAGGTAAATGGACGTAGTTTAAGAACACGCCCATGGACGGATTTTAAGAATTAAAACACTCATATGTGCGGAGGTAAATAATAAGACCTGTTCCATGGGCTTTAGAATTAGATTGCTTCTATAGGCGGTGTTTATGAATTTGAAGAATTAGAGATTAAATAAGCCATGTGATGTGCCAGCCAATGGATCGAGCTTAATAATTACACCACGCTTATAAGTTTAAGAAATAAACTATGGCCAAGAATTATAAAACCAGCTACAGAATCTACCCCAACAGCCAGTTTATTATTAAGTTGCACTACTCATTTAAAAATACAATTATATTAGATTTTATAAGTTCTACATTCATAAAAAAATCTACATTAGAGTACACATAATTAAAATCAATACACATAATTAAAATCAATACACATTTTACTGAGTGGATCTCCCATAGAATAATTTGTGTGATGAAATCGGAGTTTACGAAAATTAAGAGTTTACGGAGATTACGAATTAAAGCATTCCCATGGCGGAGTGAAAATTAGACTACTCCAAATGGCGGAGTTTAAGAATTAAACAATAGGTAGTGCCGATGTGCACACTTATTATAAATGTTATTTGCAATGTTCCAATTCGACAATTCCGTTTAAAACATACTAAACGTTTATGGAACATGAAAGTGAGGCGGAATTTTATATAGAGCGACTGAACTATCTCAAAACATGATGGCACATGCGGTTGTGCCCATCAAAATACCAATTACGCTACAGGTTGCAATGAGGTGTGTGTGTGCAAATTTTCAAAGTTTTACTTTAAATATTGCGAACTCTACTGTGATTTCAACGGACGGTCATGTCAAAGCGACGTGGAATTTCACTTGAATTAAGAATATATGTGTATATGGTATATCCGACGAATATTTAGATGTGTTGCAGACGTAATGACATATTATGGTGGAGGGTATTATAATTAATAAAACAACGGCGACCACTTTATTTTATTGTATTTTTTATTATTAAACATTAATAGTGTTGCTGCTACACGCTATTTACATACATAGTTCAGTGTAATGTTGTACAAATGAATTTTATTCATGTCGGTACAAAACAAATGTATGTGAACTGTAAAAATAATGCCAAAATTCCATCTTAAGTACAGTAATGTTTTTCAACGTAAATATTGTAAATAATAATAATAATTGAGACTTATAATTCAAAATTATTTAGATATATACAGGATGAAGTGACTTCAATTGAATTTGATTATTTACATTACATGAATTTCTGTGTGGTGCTTGCAATCATTAGCCAATGTATGGGCCACCTCTGGATCAGCGCATTGTATGGTTAAATGCTTCTGAACTATATTCAAAGCAAACGACAGCTTTGGATGCCCACAAAATCGAATGCAAAGCTCATCGATGATGACAACAATGTAAATCTTTCATCGCTTCTTCGAAATAAACCTTAATATTAAATTACATCTAAGAATTCCTTCGCTACATATTTTAGATACATAGTTATTTTGTATATATACATATAGTAGGTCTGCGTGTATTTATGTATGAATATATATTATTAACTATTCGTAACATTAATGAACAATTTTCTAAAAATTCAGTCTTTAACTTAACTCTTTAAACAATTTTTAATTTGATTTGTGAATAAATCGAGGAGAAACAATTTCAATGGAGTCGAAAACTCGTTTAATTATGCGCGTAGTTGTTTCAATCATTTGGGGATTTACTTTCTTGTGAATGGTTTTCAGTGGCAACTTCTCGGATGTACTAGTGAATATCTGTGATGCACTTTCAAATTTGTCCCGCCCCTTGGCGACTTTGGACACACTTTAAATTTACAATTTTATATTTTACAATATGGTTCCGGATATAGAGTTTTAATGTACAGTCATATGGTGTATTAAAGCAATTAGATTCACGCTTATCTTTTTCTATAACAATGTAATTCTGATTTTCAAGGCACATTTTTGAAATAATAAATTGTTGTCTTAAGCTATTTGTGTTACCGTATTGGTTGTACTTAAAAACTATGTTCTACTTTTACGATGTAATATATATCCTTCGAAATCAACTAGAATGGAGAGTGCATCGATTCTGTTATATCGGAATATTCAGAGAAATCCAAATGGCAACTTTTATTTTGGGAAATCCAGGAGGACACGCAAAGCTGAGTACAGAACCTATCCCTACTTGATCAGAATTGCATATTTTTAATTACGGGCAAAATTTAATTAAAATGGAATACATCATTAATTCCACAATTTACGAACGACTTGGAAGCTACTTCAGGTCTTCGACTTTATGGTTTCATTATCTTTTGTAAAGACTAGCTGTTGCTATTTTGTTGAGTAAATTGTCACAACTGTGGAGTTATCATTAGGATTCTGCCTAAAAGTATTATGAGGTTGTTTTCGACTACCGATATTGGAAGATAGATTGTTGCAATTATCTCCTGGGTTGGTGATGTGCTATATATTGTTGAAGTTATGTATAAAATGATTCCTACTTGTTTTAGCCACATTTTTGGTGGTTATAGCTGGTTCACTAAGTAGTTGTTTACCCCCGCGTAGAATGCCCCACCATGCTGGCACGGTCAGTGACCACCAGGAACTTGGTAATCACCGTTCTGAAGAGTGTGTTGTTGACCCATAACCACTGCCGTAGGTGCCGGAAGAGCGTCGGAAGAAGCCCAGCGTGTCTAATGCTTTAATGGTTCGTCGTATCAATTCATCCTTGTACTTCCATATGGTTTTGTCCTCCTCGGAGTTTTCCCTGAATTCTTCGCAAGACTTCTTTAGGGTGTTGACACAGTCCGCCCGATAGTGTTGCAAGTGGGCATCTTTAGTATCTACGGGATAGGATTTGCACACACCTCCCAGACATGCCAATGGGAAATGATTGTGCAGTGTCAGCACCTTCTCGGGATTGTGAAAACATTTGACATACTGGTTTGGTTTCGTGTAGTTCTTCGCCCGGTAGACGTGCTGCAGCATGTGCATATATTTCGGTATGTCCTTGTGCCAACCATGTTCATGCTGCTGGTCATCCAGGAAGTACACGTTGCGAAAATTGAAACTGTGATATCCCTCTGGCCGAACTTTAAGGGAATCTGGAACAACTTTAGCCATTAGTTCCGACCATAAAACAAAATTGCCCTTCGGCATTATAACTTCGTCTATGTCCAGCAGCGCAATATAATCGTAAAGATACAGATTCTTGTACAAACAATCGTTGTAGGGTATCACTTCATTCTGCCGCTTGTGGTTTGTCTTTTTGGTTAGGTAGAGATGCTGAAAACCCGGCACGTTAGGTTGTCCGCCGGGCAAGGTCAGGGGTATAACCCTCACTTTTCCTTCTTGCTCGTAGTGATTTAGCACCTTTGAAATATTTGGATGTACTTGTAGATTGTAGAAGAATATTTTGTCAGCGCCTAGCATGTTCAAGAGTTCTATCCACTCGATTAGACGCACCGACAAATCGTCGTACAGGAAGTCCAATCCCTTGACGCAGACCGCAAAACCTTTTTTCTGGTCATCAGGGGGTCGATTGTATATAACTCTTAAATTGTTTGTGGCTGTATCACACTCCTTTTCCACCATCGACACTGAACTGGGCACAACACCGTGGAAGGGTTTAGGTATTTGACATGCGATCAAATATGGTTGGTAGATGCCTTGTTTGTAGTTACCCCATTTGTTGTACCAGATGTACTTGTACTCGTAAGTCTTGACGATGAATGGTTCCTTTTGGCCGTCGAACCAGAACTGACAGTAAGTTTTTACTTTCGGTTCGATGCGATCAATCATTCCTAGAATTCGTACTGTGGGGCCCAAGAGTGAATTCTTTCGAATGTCGTAGTATGCCCCGAATAGTTGGAATGTCCCATTACTGGTCCGCATCGTTTGCCAGTATATGTTATTGAATTCCAGCTCAAATATCGATGGGTACTTTGCACACGTGGATGATTTCTGTTGGAGAAAATTCTTGTTTTTACTCCAGTATGCTATCGGTAGCGACGGTATCCTAGATTCAACATCCCTCACAAGTTGATCATCGTCCATAGCTGGAATAAAATAAAAACAAATTGACGAAATATAATACATATGTATTTTTTAAAAAATACGGCTCCCGTCGTTGGTGACAGTCTGCAAACTGGTAACAACGGGCGAAGTAATGTTGTATCTTACCGGTTCTATTGTCTATCAGTATTTCGGACGGATCGAAACGGTCTGTTGTTGTCGAAGTCGTCTCGGCGTACCTTAGGACATCCTTTTGTAGCAGTATGCGACCGCTCAAGGGTACGGAAACATACTCTTGAGGCACAATGTTGGTACCGTGCATTTTGAACACGCCTATTATCACAAAGGACCAAACGCAGAGCGTAAATAGGACTTTCAAAATAACTTTTGTCCGTGCCATGATGATATACTCAAATATGTCAGCACCTGGCTTGTTTCGGTAGGTACCCTTAGATAGGTTTTATCGGGAATCTAGCGGCATATGGTCCGCAAGTCGCAGGGTTTCACTCTTTTTGTAATTTCTCGGTGAGAGCCTTCAATGAAAGTAAATGTAATTAATAAGCTTATTGGAGTAAATAGCATGCCACACATATTAAAATATACAAAATGAGCTTAAACATAAAAAAACATTTTGCATTTGTGCAAAACATTTCATCTAATTCATGTAAGTATGTGCATCTGTTCTTCTTTGTCCGCCAAAGCTTTAGTGGATAACTGTGTGTTGTCTGACCGGTTCATGTACTGTTACTCGTATGTTTATCATTAGATTAAGTCTTGCTCCTCATGACGTTCGTCCTGTACAATTTTTTGTTCTATAGCGGCTTTTCCGGCTTAGCTTCGATCGTATAGGTCGAAAGCAAGTAATATCGGTTATTCATTCGCATGCATCGTGCTTTCTCTTATGATTCAAACTAGTTGCATTGGCTTGTGCTTTACAACAGAGATGCGACTGAAAAAGAATTATTTCTCAGGACAGGCAGCGAACAGAAACGTATGCAATTTCTTGCATCAGTGAGTTATCGTAGCGCCCTGTTCCAGTGGGGAGTTATCATGCCCGCCATCAAAAATAAGGACTTTTCTTTAATTACAAACATTAACAAGCATTGGTATTGATTTACCAGCCCATTGAAAATCTTGAAAAATTAAAATCGAGAATGGGGGGTTCCCTTAATTGAAAAATTGTTGGCAAACTTTACTTCTGACCGATACCAGTTAGAAGTTGATGAATACCATTGAGTCATTGACTTTGGTTCATTGATAAAACTGGCGAACATAGATTGCTAAACCGGTTACTGATTTCAAGTTCAAATGATGTTTCGCCATTTGGATATGGTGTTGTGTTTTAAGAATAAAATCCAACAATAATGGTTTAACTCCAGCTAAGATATTATACACAGATGTGTCTTATTCTGAACGACTCGAGTATTGTGCAGATTTGTTCTTAACATATTTGGGCCTCCTTGTAAAAAAGCCACAACGATATGACGTGTTTTAAGAAAAATAATTTTAAAATAGAAGATAATATGACCCATGTTGCTCAATTTTAGACCTAAGAAAATCAAGCCAAATAATTAGTCGATTTAGTGACAACTTCAACATTACGGATAGCCTACGTTTATATGAAAGTAGTAAGGTTTTATCTGAATGCCATCGTCAACTATTATGTATGTTCCTATTTACACAAATAACACACTCAAAATTACACCATTAGACAAGCTATACCGCCGGTAGCACAAAGCGGTAGTGGAATCCAATGGGGAGACCAAATATAAGTTTTTGCCTGTAGCATCGATGACCACGCCCTGAGCGCTTTATATAGTGAAAAAATACAAGAATTACATTTTACTAAATGAAACTTCAGTTGGCACCATAAACAAACATAGTGTTTGTACGTCTGGCGGCACTGGACCAATACACCCAACTGGGCAGGCTGTCATGCATGAAAGTCAATGCAGTCATGGATAAATTGCTGACCAATTGAAATAACTGCCGTCTATGACAATGGAAACAAATAATTTCAAGGGTCGAATATTTTCATATGAACTGTAAACTGCGATAATCCAACGAGGTTACGCACCTAGTAAGTGGGTTGAGGATGTTCGTATATGTATATCCAAATTTTATTCATACCAACGCAATTAGCCACTGATCATTTTATGACAATAAAGGAACATCTTATCGATGCTAAGCTCATTTGCAAGGCTTCGTAAAATTACTCTACACACGTTTACCTAGTTGATAATAGCGTCATTTGTTTCACAAATGTCTGATGCAGCTTCATGTAACTGAGACCGACACGTCAAACAACACAACAAAACATACGCAATAATTCAAAAAGAAAATGGTGAATAAAGAGATTAGTTTTTACCGTAATAACAAAATGAAAAAAGCACGATGTTAGTTACATATGAGGGCTTAAAATAAAGTATATATCCAAAGTTGAACAGGCGTTGTTATTGAAAGTCTGACCATGCTATGCCGTATACAGTTTCATGGGAGTCGACAACTATTTAGACTCGTCTACATTTAAATGCAGCGGAAAAGCGGCGATAGCAGAACGGCAAGTTTCATAGCAAACGAACCTATATCCACTTACTGTTAAGCGCTTCAATCTCATGAGATTTCAGTTGGACACGGTAGGGTACTACCTCCCTTTAGTCGATTAACAAATAAGGATATATATATATATATATATTGTGGACATTCAGTTTGCTAGACATTCGTAATTCTGACAAAATGTACTTAGGATGGTATGCAGAGTTTTTGATTTACTTCAATGCTGTCAGCTACCATATAACGATTTCACATTCGTCAACTCATCCATAAAAAGGCCAATGCTAAAGTACATAAGCAATACTCGACACTAAACATTTAATGGCATAATATTTTAATACCCGCCACCATAAGGTGGGGTTATAATTAATTCTTCATTCCGTTGCAATAGCTCGAAATATACCTTGGAGGTTCCATCAAGTATATTTTCTGGATCAGATTCTGTCGATTTAGACATGTTTCCGTCTATCTGTTGAAATCACGTCAGAGATCACAATTTTTAGAGTCTTAAAAGTGTACATATAGGTTGATGCTCCCTAATGATTTGTGATATTCACATTTATTAAATGTAATCTCCAATGAAAGGTAGTAGGTAGAGCGATACACTTCATAGTAAAGCACTTTAAATCTCTGGAGTAAATATGGATATACCTTTGGTAGGTATTTCAACGTTTCTTTCAACATGTACTTTGGATGACTTCCAGACGTGTTCATTTACTTCTCTGGTGTCAGCAACAATGCACCCAGTCCACTATTCTACCTCCGCCGTTCGTCAATTCATCCATTCAAAGGCCAATGCCAAAGTAAATAAGCAAACACACGGCACTAAACATTTAATGCGGTAATATTTTTATTAATTATAGACTCTAAACACATGACAGTGACGATCCATAAATGGGAAGGTGCACAGATGAGCAGCGGGACAGGGGTAGACTAGTCAATAGAGTCACGGTCAAACTTCACAATTACGTTTGCATGTTCTTTTTTGTGGTTAGTGCCAGTGGTATATAATTCCTACGTAGATAAAAAGCATGCTAGTAGTGTCATACTGTTTATAAACAACGTTTAATATGAATAATAGGGATAGTTCGCCATGCAATTGGCCACCAATAAATTAATATAAATCTAAATCTACGTTAGATTTTCACTATATGGTTAGTAATAGCTAGAGCGTCAGTTTGTGTGTGTTTGCATCCAGAAAGAATGTTATGTGGCTAATGTGTTTCATCTGACATTTGTCTTCCGAAAAGTGTAGCTCATTCGGATGTTTTTTAATTACAATACAGCAATCAGGAACATATACATGTCAATATGAACTTAACTTATTTGAATGCATTCAAATCTCATTTTACTCAATAAAATATTAATTGTTCGCTTACCTTGTACGCTAGGGCTATCTTTCGTCTGGACGTTGTGATGTCTTAATCCTGCAAGACAAGAGAAGAAATATGTGTTAATGCATTTGTTGGCTTGCAAAGTAATCATATGGAATTTTGTAGGCATTGTTTAAGGATATTGTTAATATTGAAAATAATAATTTGCAAAAAATATTTAGATCACCAATCATAATTTTCGTTTGGACCCTAACTTTCAATGACTGGCCTATGGACAACAAACGAAAACATGAGACGCGCGCAATCAAAATTATATAATTTGGCGACAACAGCAATTGTGTCATTATGCAGCTTCCTGCATATGGTCCTTTTTATCCTAGCAATGTTAAAACTATTTTAAAATTTCGTCTGTTGTCTTTTTGACACTTGAAAATGGCAAACGTCACGAACCAATTTTAGGACAAATCTAAATACATTGCCTCGTAATCAAAATAACAGCAGGGTACCCAAAGGGAAAGTTGATTCAATAAATCTTGGCCACAATATGTTATTTCGCTCCCGTCACTCTCACTGAAACAATACAACTTTTCTAATTTTCGATTGACATATTGCCTTTCCTTGTTCGAATGAGAACCTCTCGTTCCTGTAAAACAAATTGTCTGATATCAATTTCCATCCGGATGGATGTTATTTTACGTTGCCATTGTTGTGAGTTTTCGTTATGTTCTCCCCTACTGACAATCAATCGAATCTACCTACATATCTACCTACCGTTGTTGTGATGCATAAACGTCCACAATGGAGGTAAATGGTTGAACACAAAAACGGCTGGGTGATGATTCAAGGCTATCATTATGATTAAAATGTTCTGCCAGATACTCTGTGACGATACAAATTGTAAAGGACTTAGCATCGTGTTTTTAGCAGCTGCCTACTACTGCTGCATTGTTTTTAAGGAGTTCTGGCTTTTCCTTGGTAACAATATTCAGTCATTTGTGAGAAAGTAAAATTGCAATTTTGGAATGCGGTGGGCACAGCAGCCGAATTGTCGTATTATTTCACATTTGGTGGAGAGGTGGAAAGGGATAAGAATCTTACCATAACAATTCCCAGGACCGAATGTTATTTGCGAATGTAGTTTGTGAGGACGACTGATACGGACGACGACCTGCCCAAAATATTTGAAATTTCTGAACATAGTTGTATAAACCTATGTCAAATAAGTTTATACAACAATTGCACAAATCCATCAAGAACTTAGTTGGAGCGTCCACAATAGTTGGTGCTTAATTTCTGATCTTAGGATTCTGAGAATTCCTTAGGTATTATTTCTTGCAGCCGCTCCATTTTCTATCCACGAATAAGGAAAATAAAATTTAGTTTTAAGTGGAAATCCGCCCCAAGCACAGAGTTGGTATCTGTTGATTTTGCATTTCACCTTCTTAACTCGATGTGTACAACCACGACATAGATTAAAATTAGAATCGTGGTTACGCCTGCGATAATATCTCTCGAATAGCATTATCGACAACTGTCGATCATTTGCGGCTTTGTTCTCCCAGTAAAAGTGGGTCATGCTGATGTATGTCCGCTGTACCATTAACTCCTTCGTTCTGGCCAATTTATATGGGTTTTGTGGCTGTTTGTTTTGCTGCTTTCTGGTCATGCCAAATACCACATCAACCTGGCCATAGTAGATTTGTTGTATGGCAGAATGATAGATTCCCTATTTGAAGTGATTTAGAAAGTTTCTCCACATTGCACGAGCACTTATGTGTGGTGGGTTTTACCCCGGTCTAAACGAGTTTTGAATATCAATTGTCTTTGTCAGTATGGCCCTGTGGTTAAGATCACTGTCTGTTTGGCATTCTATTGTAATTAGATCGTCTGGTGCCCAGTGTTTTGTTAAGGGAGAGAGATAACTCCAAAGTTCGTTCAACTCGTCTGTGGGTGTATGTTGATTGACTGTGTTTTGCGTGAAATAATCAAAATCTATGAGCCATGGGTTGGCGTTTGTGTGTCGTGGTATATGAAGTACATGATTATCAATAACCAGCAATAGATTTGTGCCGTTTGTAGGTCACTTCATTGAAAGCGTTTCAATGCTATTCTCAAGTGGCTCCGTACAAAAGATCGATGTGTGATTAAGTGGCTGATCGGTGGTTTCCAATATTACAGTCACCGTTAAACATTCGACATTTCGAATTACAAAAACAAAAGCTTAGTAACTTCTAGTGTCGCAACCGATTTCCCAAATTATATTCTAACATCTCTTTGTCATTGTTTTGTAAATCCAGAGGGCCGTGTTGTTGGTGATTAAATAAAATAGCTATTTTTATTTAAGCGGGCATCATAATTATGTACATTGTTAATTTTGATAATGATGAGATCATCAAATGTGAATATATTTTATTTTCACAGCATTGACGAGCTACGACACAAAGGTCTTCGAGCGATGAATAGTGACTTTGGGTGGTTGGGCGATTAGATAATTACTCCATTATAACAACGAAACGTAGTCAGAACTAAAGTTCCTCTCACATAGCGATATGATATGACGAACATTGGCGTCTCTACATCATCTAAATAGCAAAGAGCGAATTATCGTTTTTAGAAATATAAATATATAGAAGGTGTGTTAAACACGTAGATTTTCCTTAGCATTGATGAGTGGTTCTATAAAAGGTGTACCTATTCTTCGCCCGATTTAATATTTAATGTTTAGTTCTTTACTTTTTCCAGTCATTCCACTGCTGCCAAATATGTTGTTGTATAATTAATTATGAGGTATGTATGTATTGCCCTAAGCAAAACACATAAAACATTAAAATTCGTACAAACATATTTGCCGTGGCCATCTTCCATCCACATCAGAGCAATAATGAGCTGTTTTTTTTTTTTTGGCTTAGAAGTACAACACACACTCGTGAAGGGTAAAAACGAAAGAGTTTAATTCAAAATATTAGAGTTCATCAGCCGCCAAGTCAACATCTGTGTGCGACCTCTGACTAATCATAGGACAAACACGAAAACCAGCTGGAAAAGAGTTTTAGGCCGGGAAATATTCAATACGGAACAACATTCAACTTTGTTGCATTCCCTGAATAGTTTGCGTACTTCAATAATACACTGTTGACCTTGATCGTTGTTCAAGACCGCTCAAGTATTTCAATTCAAGGTTAATTACTTTGAGCCAAAAGCAAGTTATTTGATGAGAGCCATAGAAAAACACTGTCTACAGTAAAATATCTGAGTTTTGGACATTTGGCGACAAAACAATCACTTTTGCCTTGTACGGTCATTCAGCGAAGCATGCTTTAGCCATTACTGAACGTTTACTTGTCGCACCTATCAATCGAGTGGATAGTAGAAACAATAACTAAACTATGTTCGCGTTTCACGCAACGCAATGCATACTAATGATGAAATGACGGCAGTATCTGCTAAATATCAGTAATGGCGAATAGAACACGCTTGGAACCTTGCCGAGAACGTCAAGTCTATCGGATCTAAAATTTAAGGAAAAATATAAATGGGGACGTATTACGGAAAATGAGGGACTAGAACAGTCAGGTGTACCCTGTTGTCCGTCTTTGTTCAACAAACAATTTCGGCTGCAAAACTACTTTGAAGATTTTGAACCCCTACAAGTCCTATCGACTGTATCGGAACTTGTACACACCCTACGTTCGATGCTGTTATTTTTTTTATTAGCACAATCGTTGCCACATTTTCAGTAATATATTGTTGGCTTGGTATCTAATAGAACGGTGCTACATACATAACCATGTGACGAAGACGTGCTAAATATGTTGGGTGCTTTTCGACAGCTTGACTTTGCTAACCGGCAGAGTAAATATAAAATGGTTCTGGTATTAGTTGTACGACAGATATGACCATACATTCATCGGCAGGGCGGCTCCGCAATTTGGAAAAAATCCTCAACGAAATTGAAAGTTTTTAATTGTCATCAGGCCGTCATTTGAGTCGCCTTTGGTCGTCTATCGAAAGTGCTTTCAATAAAAGTTTTCGTAATGGTTAACACGTCAAGCACGCATGCAGACAGTCAAATATGGCTATTTTCGCGCATTGCATTCACTATTTTGCATTATTTTAGAATTATATAAATGAATGTAGAAACAACTACACAATTTATTCTATGTCGCCATAAGAATGCATAGTGATTAACCGTATTTTCTTGCAATTGCGAAAGCCCACGCAGGTCGGTCTTACCTCTGGGCTCCTACTAAGTAATGTTCCAATTGTTTCTGCATATTGTTACTTTTACCTTTGCTCAAACAATACGGCTCTGTCTGTCCACAGATGAAAAACACCGTACAAGTGCACAGAGGCCATCACCCGTCGTAAATGCCACATGTCGAACGGTGTAGTCGGTCTGTTTTTTTGTGGAACATTTCAAGAAGTTCATTAAGGTTGACATGGTGCAACGATGTACACATTTGCCACTTTCTGAATGCCAAGTTTTTAGTTTTGTGGAACAGTTGAAAAAGTGCATCATGTGCATCAAATAATTCATATTGTTATTTTAGATATAATTGAGAAGTGATGAAATTTAGACAAAGTAAGAGGACATGTGTTTCTAATGATCGGTGCCATTCTGAAAGACTTCACAATTCGAGAGTTCAGGGCGTCTGATTGTATTTCATTCCTTTAGTTGTAAATACAAAGATTGCTGGTGGTGGGTTATAGTATTATTTTTTACGGTTGAACGCAAACAAACACAAAGAATTGTTTCACTTTGTTATCTACTCGTTAATTGTAGACTCAATCTGAATGAGGTTGTTGAAGACATTTACGTCGCTGTATTATAGAAGATGTTATGGCCTACATACATTGGGCCATAAAGAGGGTGACGAGGATATGAACTCATTGCAGGGATTGTAAAAACAAATACAGTCTAATACGACATACTGTCTAAGTAATCCTTTCCATTTTCATTGTATTTTAATTGTGTTCGCTGCCTATTAAAGGTGTGTGTTTACCTTCCTGCAGTATCACTTAACATTTTTGATATTGTGGTAATATTTAAAATAATACGAACAAAAAATAAGAAATATTTACATATATAATTGAATTGATTTGCGTGATGGTGACTCAAATTCCACGCGTAATTGATTTCGTTTTTATACGGCATATGTGTGTGTATACACATGTGAATTGGTGTTATTTCAAGTAGAAAACGATAATACTATAGTGTCCCTCGATTCGAGAGAAGTCTGGCCCAATTAGGAACACTCCTCGTTGACGACGTATTCGCTTGCCTTGTCGCATAAGTTGTCTCGCATGAACACTGCGACATTTATGTAAACATTTTGTCAACGATCTCACATTGATGTCTACAATGTGTCTTCAAGAAATTGCCATTGCCTTAGACGATTCGTTAATGTTGCCACAATACACTTTTCTACTGGGATATGTCAACTTTTTGGTTTTATTGGTATAGGTGTCCATGTTATAAAGAAAATTCTTTTAAAGATGGGCAATTAAACTACTTCTTATCATTTCACGATTAGACATAACTTGACAATTGCTCAGATCAGTTGATGAAAACGTGTTCGGAGGAAATAGATTGCGACGAACCAATTAGGTTTTATCAGTAGAAAAACAGACAATTTCTAAAAAATGCTCAATGCTCAGATATGATTTTATTTTTACAACGAACCAATTTTCTTTATCACATTATTGGAGATTGTTTTTTTTTTTCATTATATAGTGATGTCAAGTGACTTGATTTATTTCCCTTCCTACGCCCGCTCCTATTTGCCTAAACTAGTGTTTATCTAAAAAATAGTACATCGAATATAATTAAAACGTTGGTTGAGTTCTACATCTGCTCCTCACCGTAGTTTACACCATTTTCACATACTATTGGACACAATTGACTCGTGGCAACGAAAATCAAAACCAAAATTAAATAAGATATTTTGGAGAAGTTTGACACAATAACGGTTGTTTTCTAACAGTGACGTTGACATTTTTTGTGTTCCCCCAAAAGGACACTGGCGTCAAATGAGTTAATTCGAAGATAGTTACATTTCTACAATTCGCGAAAATAGTTCTTCATCAAATCAACTGAATTTGCTTGTGGGCTTCTCAAATGGAAACGGTGTCTTCACAAGTGATGGATGTGCGTTCATTATATTATTAGTTAGTATGTGTTCAGATAAAGCCCACCTGTATTAAAAGGCTGCCTGATTAGATAAGTCTTTCAATGTTAGCGAAACCCAATTATGATAACATTCGAAGAAATCGTTGTCTACAACAACCGCATTGACGAAATTGTGATTTTTTTTATTTCATGAATCAAACCCAGAACATTTGAATTGTGAATATTACTCTAGAATCAACTTTAATGTTTTATCTCGAAAATTCAGATTATGAACATAATATTTATGCATTTGCTTTCAATCCTATCCTGTACCACCCATTAAAAAATATACCTTAGTGGACAATCGATTTCGTAATGTGATTGCATCTATTGTTACCAAGGAAGATTTGATGAGGTGGCACATCTGTTGAAATTAAAAAAAAAAAAATAAATAAATAAAATACAGAATTATAGAGAAAAAACATTGCATATTGAAGAGGTTGTTTGAGGTAGTAATATATTTGTTAATATTTGTACTCTACACAACTCTGTTATGGAGTATTATTAGTTTGTGGGGTTTGCAACATACCTATGTGTGTCCGTCCGTATGTCCATTATAATTGGTAATCAAAGAACATGCAGCATAAAACGATCAAATGACCCAAGACTTTTGCGTGAAAATATCCTAATTTGCACATTACAACCTATATATTACTCCGGAAAGACATATACCAGAGAAGTTGACAGTATATGCAAGAGGAGTGATCGGCCTTTGAGACCAATTATAGTTATGTATGTACTTGGATGGGGAGTTATACTTAAATATTTACAATAGTCTGCATATTCTAATATTGTCGAATGTTCTGCATATAGTTTAAGAATGATTCCTATAGTTTTCGGTCGGCTAATTGTTTTGGAATCAAATGTTATTTTCTGTTTTTCTAATCGGAATCAAATGTTATTGTCTGTTTTTCTAATCGATCTAAAACAAAACACCAAGATCTTTAATATGGGAAATTAATGTGATTGGTGTGAAGAACGATAGGAGATTTTTTGCATGGCGAAAATGTTCTCTCCAAGGATGTTGAATAGTTGTCAACATATGCACTTTAAATTAATTTTAAAGGTCTTGATGTATGTGTCGGGTATACAGAGCAGTGGAATCAAATGTTATTGTCTGTTTTTTTAATCGATCTAAAACAAAACACAAAGATCTTTACAATGGGAAATTAATGTAATTGGTGTTAAGAACGATAGAAGATTTATTGTAAGGCGACAATTTTCTCTCCAAGGAGACAGGATGTTTAGAAGTGTTCAACATATGCACTTTAAATTAATTTCAATGGTCGGGTATACAGTGTAGTACGTTTATATCGAACTTTTTATAGCGAACCCATTTCCTGGTCCAGAAGTTTTAAGATATATTTTTTAAAGAAATATTTACTCTTATTGCGAACTATATTGTCATGACCTTTAACACCTAGTGTAATGAAGCCCCTTTATTTAATAATTTTTTGTTTAAATTTGGATAAAAAAGAATGTATTTTTGCTGCTGATTCTTTGTTTTGGCTTATCATAGATATAACGAACTTCCTCTTTAACAAACTAATTTGCTTGGCCCCTGGATGTTCGCTATAACCGTACATGACTTACTAAATTATGTATCCGAATTTTGTTTAGTAATTTTAGGGAAATGTAAGTCCTGTGTTAGTATCATATGGTGGCATCGATTGAACAATAAAACTGCATCAAAAGAGAACCTCGACCTAGTTTAAATTTTCAAGAATTGATATTTTTATCTTGTAACAGATTCACATCGTATGCCTGATAATGACCCAAAATGTGCTTTGCTATTTAAATACACCATCGAAAAAGTGTAGTGTGTTCACTTGTGCTTCTGGGTAGGCAAAGAACTTGTTGAAGGGCATATGTCGTACATACTGACTGCAGATTGGATATTGCTTTACACTTGCAGATTTGGCTGTCACTTGCAAGGGATGCTTTCCAGATTGGTTGTAGTTATGCCGTAGCGAGAGCATAGCCACATTTCATTTTGTGAACAGGAAATCATTGAGATAATAATTTCGGGTGAATATCATTGAAATTTCGTCCATCACATTGACTATCAAAATATTCAGCTATATCGTTCAAAGCGCAGTAAGTGCTACTGGAAAGCATACGACGCCACTAGCATTCGGATGCTTAAAAAATGTCACGCTATTAGGAAGCACTAAACGCGCTCGCTAAGCTCACGTACAATGTTATTACCAGTGCGTTCTAAACCATTTGGCAATTCAACGAAGAGCAACCGTGCTGTTTTTGCATTTATTAATCTGTATTGCAAACGAATGCGCTGACTGCAGGTAATTATACGACATTTCAATGGGTTTTGTTCGTGACAAAACCAAACATTCTTTTTTGGGTTCGTATGGAATTCGAGATGACTTCGAATGAACAACAAACAATTTATTTTTGTGACAAATTCACACAGAATTTAACAGAACTTGCAATGATGTTGAGCAATGGCAAGCGATAGCTTACCAAACATTTCCGAAGTAATAAATAAATTCATTGTTACCATGATCGAATGGCAAGATCTGTCCACGCCGCTATCAATGAGTAACGAATGTAGGTGACATTAGTGATTTTAGCCAAAAAGCCTCACATCTGAACTTAACAGGTGTAAGTACAACCACATACTGATAGCGTTCCACTTACCCAAAAACTAGAATGTATATCCTTCAATTTTCTTAATCGCCAACAGATGGAGCAGCTAGACCTGGGAACAGCAGCGAAAATAATCCAATTAGAATGTAGATTAGTTTGACAAAAAATCAAAAAATAAAACAAAAGATGTTGCGGCCGCAGGATGAATTGTTAGACAGGATAGTTCATTTGTTGTGTTATAGTTTTTATTTAACTTCTTCACCAGCGATTATGTACTTTATGGATTCGTTCGAATGTGATTCCTAATTGGATTAACACAATTTTGTTCGTATAAATTTCAGAATTTTTCGCTATTGATATCACCCGCGCTGAGTTTTGGATACAATGCGTGCTTTCCACTTTCTAAATAAGAACACCACTATATTGGAATGCCTTCGAAAGATTTAATAACAAATTAATTTATTGCTTACATATGTGTGTACATGCATACATACGTGCACATGGACGTAAATATGTATCCATGTACATAATTGTAGCCATACGATAATGCACACATTTGGTTTCGTACTTTCTTTTTATGTTTCATTTAATAAAATTTGTCAGAGTGAAGAGCGCAATAGGCTGCTTTTTTGTGTTGCCACTTCTTATGCCTGAATATGTATATTTACCACCGCCACTTAAAGAAATTCCTGTTTTGTTGGGGGAATTCGGTGCATATTGCCGACCCCTCACAAATACATAACATTTCCTTCATTTGGGAGCCAAGCCACAGACAGTTTAGCATTTTAACGTTGTTAACAGCATCAATAACACCATAAATCCTAAATCTGTCTGTGCTGTCTCCCAATCGTCCGTTGCCTTATTCGCTCTCACTACCTAGTTCTCTTTGTTTTCTTCTTTTATTTCGTGGTGTTTGCATTTCTTCCTTGCACACTCTTACTCAATAACATCATTGGTGGGTTCTCTTCGTTGTTTATACTCTGCACACTGCTGTGTACATAGAACGTGTTGTTGTTGTCGGTGCTCACTGCACGTTGTGGCGGCAGAGTTTCGCTTTGTCTTTTTGTTTCGTGAATGTTACTTTGATGGCTGGGTTCGTTCGCTGGCGTCGTCGTTCCCTTCGATATTTAAGCTGTTGAATAATTCCTTTCATACAAATCCGGTTTATGAGCCAAACAAAGCCACTCTCCACCACAAAAAACAACTAACAGAAAATCAGCAGCAGCAACAACAATATATGCATGTAAAAATGAATAACAAGCAGACAGAGCAATCAACCACCAACAACAACAGCGCGTATTACTTATGTGTATGTGTTCCAAAGCCAGCGGAATTGATGAATGTATTGTTGAAATGTTGGAATCAATTTCTGTTTCATATTTATCCAAATTCCTCTAATAAACGACAGTTAGGCCCTACACTCTGTGGAAATTCCCTCGAAATAATGTCACGACATTCACAACGCGAAATAATTTAAAAAAAATCACACTCTAATTTGGATACTATCTGCTAAGATAATTCGAAATTGATACAAATCAGCCACAATAAATTGACTGACTGACTGACTAACCAACTGAATCGACTAACTGTGTTATTCTACAAATTGACACTTGCATTTAATTTGCTATTAGTTTGTTGGCTTTTTTCATTTGCATGTTATTTGCATAGGCGTTTTGCTTTTCATTTACTTGAAAACTTGTCTTCGGTGAATTACTCAGTTTTAAAGGGGTAACTCGTTTACTTTTCAAACTTCCGTAGGTCGCACTGTTGCGCCTTCCATTCATTGCCGAATATCGAACACAACCGCACTACTGTACTAGGCAGTTATAATTAGAAATGTATTTTTAGGTTTTGTGTTAGTCCCTTGCGTGCATCTTCACATTCCTTTTGTTGAACTATTCGCTAAAAGTATTTTAAAATGTTGTTCACGAAATCACTTTTGACGCGCCATTCAATCGCTCATCCGCAGAAACACGGTCTTTAGTCACACAATGCCGGCGTATAACTAACGTTCGTTTAACATCTCATTAGCTCTTTTTACATCGCGGAGTCGTTGCTTCAATATCACCACATAAACGAACTGTGTGACGACGAACCCAGCTGTTAACGTAAGACGGACGAGAGAAGCGCAGTGCACAATACTGCTGATTAACAGAATCGGAGAGAGAATTGACTGGCAACGGAACCAACGACTGTTAGTTTAATTGAAATGGAAGGCAGTGCTGTAACATGGTGTCCACAAATGTTTATGTTAGCAGTCGCCAATTCTTGGCCTTTAAACATATATTGGGATCTACCGAACATATCTTAATACAAATCGTTGGACAGTTGGGAGCAACGAATACATTATTCCTTATCTTGCTTCACCACGTACCACATGTTTAAATACTGTCCATCATAAGTAGGTCTTTATGCTACATTTTGCATTCCGTCTGAGACGCCATATAGTAAGTCGAAATCGCTTAAAACGACGGTCAAGGACCTGCGAATTTAGTCGTTATGGAAATTAAACACTTAAGAACGAAGTAATAAATAATAAAGGCGTGTATATGCTACAGCTTTTATCGTGATAAAGTGCATTATTTCGATTTAAATACTAAATTGAGCTCAATTTACTTCGATTTGCCATACAAAATAATTCCACTCAATATCTCGATTTGCTCCAAATTCCTATACAAAATCGAGATAATTTCAAATACAACCCTGCTTCTGTACCCAAAAAAATCGTTTATCCATAAAGTATGCTTTAAATTTATGTCAGCTGCTATTTTTTTTTGCATTTATAACAAAGATTTCTATAATTTAAATAGAAAACAAATGTTTTTTATGAATTTAAAACAACAAATGTTTTTATGAATTTTGACCTGATAGAGAGCAGTTCCTAACAAAAAAAAATTTAAATATTGATTGAAAAATTGCCACAGAAATTATGAAAGCAGTGAAATGTGTATGTATACGTAGACAATTAACAGCTGACAAATCCACTTCAATGCATTTTAATAGTAAATGCGTCTTAACACTATCTTCGAACATGCTGTGTGCTTGGTATTTTGTGAGAAATATTTTCGTTCGTTGATTTCGTCGTTAAAACTTATAGGAAAATTCTAATATTTTACACAAACTTGTCGTTACAACCGATATGTCGTTATAAGCGATCTCGTTACAAGCGTTATTCTTTTGTGTGGGCTATAAAGGCAGAAAATCGGAACTTTTGGATTTCGTTCTTAAAGCCGATGTCATTAAAAACGATTTCGACTGTATATAGGGTGACAAATATTTCAATATATGAATGTGCATGAGAAGAAGACGGTTAGTGAAATTACTGATTTGGTGGTTGCCTAAAATTAGAAAAACGTAAAATCTTGACCGGGACTAGTAGTTTGATTAAAATCGCCCATTTCGGAGGAGAATTAATACTCCTCAATGTATATAATATATAAATCTAATGTGAAGTACAGTTCCCCCCTCATCGTACCACGCCCATCTTGTTGTTTTGGTAGGCTATTTGTAACCACTATCGGCAATGAATAATATTATTTTTCTTTAACAAAAACATAAAACTATTTAAATAATCACTAAAGTTATACAAATTTAAACTAAATAAAAAAAACTGCAGTCAATTGTCCGGATTAGCAAGATTATACAGTATTCCGATTTCTAATATGATGTAGCAAGTAGCATTTGAATAATACGAAATTCAGTACAACGCATCCTTTTGTCTGAAATAACACTTTTCTGTAAATTGTTACTTATATAGTAATTATGTTGTAAAGTATTCAGTACTATTTGATACTGTAAAACAACATCCTTGTGTACCATCTCATATGCCATGGACAAAGTGACATGTATTTTTAGAGACAACGCTTGCAACTGTGCTATTTGATATATTTGGTTATATGGACTTGAAGAGATATTTTTAATTCTAAACTTTGGCCCGATTGCATATGCTTCTCTCATCCTTTGACAACACTGATTTAACATTACACGCTCTCTTCATTTCTACTACATAACAGTCTCTGTCTTTCTCTTCGATGCCTACATTTTCGTTACAAGATGGGAGTTTCGAAAATTCAATTTCAGTTTCCTTTGGAGCGCTCGACGGAAAACGGGATTTGAGAATATTTGTATGATTTTGCAGTGTGGAATGGAAGCCATAACGTGCCGTACCACTTCGCCATTGTGGAAACCCGTTTTTGTAGCAGGCGAACAACAAAGTTTCACCTTTCATTGAATGACGTTCTTTGTATTTCCCGAAGCCTCACCGTGTTACGATCACTGTTTTGTATTGGTTTTTCCTTCTTTCCGATTTGTCCCATTTCGTGCACTCCCAACGTCCAATTTTGTTTGTTTGCGTTTCACCCAGGCTTTGCGGCTTTTCCCAGAACTGGCATCTCAGGATGGTTAGAGCACCGTAAAGTGCTGGAATATTATTATTTCTTTGCTTCTCTCGTATTCCCTCATTTATTATGGGGCCATTGACTTGAATTGTCTTAAATCGACGATGATGCCATAGCTCAACTTTTTGATTGAAACTCATAAATTACAATAACACTTTAGCATTTACAAACACACACACACACACGCTCGCACTGGCACCGAATCCAAAGGGGGAACATAGCCACTGTTCGATAACAATCTCTTCACAATTGTGACTAAGTTCGTAAGTACTGGGAGAATGGATTGTTGTCTGGTTGATCTGATGAATGTATGGATGGGGCAATACAAGCCATGCATTTTTAATTCTTCAGTTCATGTTTGAAAATCATTAAAATCGCATTTTCCTGGAACCTAAAATGGAAATGAAGATGAAGAGCAGGGCCAACCAAAGAATCCACCAGACACAAACTTCTAAAAGGGGCGTTTTCAAGCCTCAAATTAACCGAAGTTTAATTAAAAATTCACTTGTTTCTATACTGCCAACGCCTTCATGGCCGTCACTTGTCTTTTAGTTGTTCTTGGTAATTAATTCTCGCTGGATGGATGAATGCGATGCGATGCGAAGGGGCGAAACTTTATTGGCCGTAGTTATGAGAATAAGTGTAACAACAATAGTGGAGGTATCTCCAAACGAAAACCTTCGGTGAACATTTTTCGTATGTATTTGTCAATATTGAAAAGGTTGAAAGCTACATTTTAGGTGGAATTCCTTCATAGAGTTTTTCGTTTATTTTTGCATTTCAAACGTGATTCTGATTTATGAAGCATGAACTCTTTTAATGCGTCAAAGACTCGATTTAGCAAATTATTTCCACTTCCATTTCCAAGATCAAGGTTTTGTTAGCTACGAAGATACTGTATGGGGGTATTCGCACATGTGTATTTCTGTAATTGCCAGTTCAATTGTTGTTACGTCTTGTACATTTCCTGCTCACTTCTGATTGAAATTCCAACCACCCGACACGGTCGGCTATCGTTGGTATTATGACCGCCACTAGTCTGAGCCATGCACTTGACATTCGCATTGAAATGATGTGCCTGCTAAATACTTAGACAGTTTGAATTTAATGTAGAGCTGAAGACTTCTATTGGCGGAAGTGGTGGGGGTACTACACACACGATTTCTCCGACAAATTGCGCGCGATAACTTGACGAAGTTGATACTTCTATTTCGCTTCGGTCCGTATTATTGTTTTTGACCTGTTTCTTGTCAAAGCTGAGAAAGAAGCAATCATCCACTACAGCAGTGCTTCTTCTTTTAATCTCTCATAACGTTTTATGGTCATTTGTTATTTGTACGCTAACTCTACGCTATGAGAAATGTAAATGTACGCTGTAGCTATATTGAATAAATTCACTCGACCTTAACTTCTATCGGACCACAGCCGCAAGGAATTCAGTTAGTCAATTGCAGATTCATGATTTTTTGTGACGAAGAGATCACCAGGAAGATTTTGTCAACGAATTTCATCCAAAGGAGGAGGTCGACGCATAGTATCGTCGTGCCTGCCTTTATCTGTAACACGGCCATGCAAAGTCAGTTACTTGGATTATTTCCCCACATCAGAGTAGACGTGACAGTTTTGGGTTACAACGCATTCGACAACCTCAATGGAAGTGCCTTTTCATCTGTAATGCGCTTACTTTGCGGTTTTGAAAAGGCGCGTTTGTGCGTCAGTGTTCCCTCCACATCGAAGTGACGTGCATGCCATAACATGACAATGTGTATGGACAATCTCAGTCGGCAACTAAATGATCGTATGTTGTATTGTGCTGCTGGTGGACATACTGGACATTTGTACGAATAGTCACAGGTTGTGGAGCAGTTGATATGAAAAACGACAGCTTTTAATGCCACATAATTTATTTAAACAAGGTGTCAGAATAAACAAAGGCAATCGTTTTTTCGAATCTTCAGCCCTTGCGTCGAGTCATGCTCAGTTGACCGTTGGCCGCACAGCATAAGTTCAAAGGACACAGTCAGCCCGCACAAGATATGTGGAATGATGAAGTTGTGGCATTGTCGTCTTCGAATCGCATACATAGTGCAACTATTTGTGTAGGATGCAATTAGTTTTCCACGCAATCGATTATAATAAGAGCCGCTTAAATGTATGTGCATGATCTCACATGTCGCAATATAAGTTTGTCTTCAGGCCAAACTGCCACAGATGAAATTTTACAGCGAAGACGCGTCGAACAATCGAAGACCGATTGTGGTCAGCCAGTGTGATCGGCAGCAATCGCATTCATTGACATTGGCACTTTCGGACGTGGTTTTGTAAGCATTTTACACGATTACGTTTTTGGTAGTAAAATAATTGGTAATTTGGGTCAACAGTTACGCTTAATGGCTTTAGAGTATCGATGGCATCTCGCCATCCGACTCACATGCATTGTTTCCTCTTCTCTCATTGTTAAATTGATGAATGAATGAGCTTGGGGGCGGGGGCGCTTTCTTTGTTTGTCGGGCACCTATCTCGAATGAAATAGAAGCGTTTTCATCTTTTGGAATGAGTTAAGCTCCAACAACTTTCGCTGCTGCAGTTGGTGCCGATGCTTGAAATACTAGTAGAAAAGCAAAAGGCATTCTTCTTTGTTTCTCTATCTGTGCGTGAGCTTGTGAGTTTTTTAATTTGTTATTATATTTACTTTGTTACATTTTGTAGGGAATTCCGGCCGAAATTCGAAATAACGAACAACTTCAATAATACAACAAAAATATTCTCTATTTAAGTCAAAATTGGCAATGAATCATGACTGACATGAGTCAGGATTAATTTTGATGTTGCGTAATAGGTTTCGTTGCTTAAGGAGGTGAGAATACAGAACATAAAGCTTCTAAGGTCTGCGAAAAATTGTCATGGAATATGGTATGCAGGCCATATGGACTTGTATGGTGACCCAACAAACGTAGGAGTATTCATTAGAAACACGAATCACAAGTTTTCAGTGCTGGCCTGTGAGCCAAAAATTAAATTAATAAACGATTTGTCACAATTGATTTCAAATGTGCTACAATCGAATTCAATTCGATGTACATATGTATAAATGTACCTATTAATGACTGTAGGTAGAGAACATCAACGGACTTAATTGTCAAGTCCCACACCATAGGGCGGAGTGTATATTTAATTTGTCATACCGTTTGCAAAACATCGAAATATTCAACGGAGATCGCGTAAACTAGATACATTGTCGATGAGAATAAAATTCAATATCGATTCGGCTATTTCCTACCGTCTGTTGAAATCGCGATAGAAATCTCAATATTTTTTAACATAGAGACAATTAAAGTTTTAAATTGTTACTACTCATCAATAATGGGGTATATCGGTACACGCATGGGTATAGCCCCCATATAACGGTAAATCATAATTTTCGGAATTTTAGACACGTTTTCAACCAATTGATGCTTTGAGTTCTCATTGGATATCAAATATTCTTACCGATATCAATTGTCGATATTGCTTTACTCTTAGGGGAAGCCTTATACAACAGAACTTTTCAAATTTCGATATTTTAGGGAGATTGGCCGTGTTTTTTCAACTAAATTCACTGTAATTTAGTAATATCTGGGTGTCTAATATATTCTGAATGTCCACCACATGGTGGAGGGTATGAAATGTTCGGGCAAATTGGCTGTAATTTATTGTTCCAGCCGGTGAAAATTAAGCTGCGTGGCCATGAAACGAGCGTTGTCTAATTGATTGCATAAACTTGGCCCGAGTGGTGCGGTTGCTGCTGCGCGCTTTCTTCATGAGTATTTAATTAGTCGAAATGGAATGAAGGTGTTTGTTGTTGATGCGAGCCATGCGGTTCGCATCTTCTAAGTGATCTCCGGCGAATGACGGCGTTGTCAATATTGTTGGTGCTACCATCCCGGTGTGTGAGTGTGAGTGCGAGTGTTTGTTTTTGTTGTGGTTAAACAATTTTATTAAATACAAATTTTACAGATAAACATCATCACGACCGACACCACGATAAACATTAGCACGAATGTACGTTTGAGTGACTGAAAGAACAGACCAAGTAACAAGACTTTATTAGCTAAATGGCAAATATGAATGAATGTTACGACGATAAGGTCGACGATGTTACCGCAAGTTTACTCTCTTTATGGAATAACAACCGAAGAACATTTTTCTATTTAATCAAAAATATAATCTCAGCCCACAATTAAGGCCCACAATGACCATTCATCGTACGGCCTTGCCGAAAAACCCTCTCGGTTGTGTGTGTGAGATTGATTAGTGAGCTGCAAGTTCTTCAATATGTGGACCAACATTGATTGTTAAAAGACCTTCCTTCACATACTGCATAAATATATACTGATTTTCGTCGATTCGAAGTCAAATCGTTCATTTAGGTAAATTTCCAACTCTTGGGTATTTATTTCACATATTAAGTTCGGACATTTTTTTCTGTAGGGGTGGCGAACACAGAACGAATTGCAATACATTTTACACCATTTTTTTTATTTTTGTTATATGAAAGTGGTATTATTGGTATTGGATTTACTAAAACGAAATTGGTGTTCTAATATCCCCATCGAATTTGATGTTTTTACAAGAATCGTTATTTAGACAAATGGCCTGTAATAATTTTCTGTCTTCAGTCTCGATCTCTTTATTACAGCATACACTCGTAATTTAAAAATGAAAATATAAGGCTTAACTTTCATTTTGAATCGCGTAATTTTCAAAACGATATTTAATTAGGCAGCTAAGATGTACTGCACGGTATAATTAATCGGTCAAAAACAAGTAAAACGCGGATAATTTCATATATACCTATTCAGTATCATCCTTCAAGTACCAAGTATTTACAGACTCAAAATAGTTTTGAGGTACGTTTGAAGCGGGAAAGATCAACAGACAACGTAATAGGAAGTTGTCAAGATTTAACCTTTATTACGTGTATTTGACGATAAAGGCTTAAGATGTTATGTATCAAGACGTTATATCTAGTACAAGATTAGTACTGCAATGCCACTGCACTTCAAATCAGAGGGATAACGGAAAACTACAGAGGACAATTTTGGCACAACACATCTTGCTTGTTCTGCTTAGATGTCACTTCCGCTTGAAAACTATACATTCCGAAATTGAAGCCGCCTAACACCACAGCTGATAACCTCAACTATCGTCGGTCATTGCCACGACTACAAACGAAATTTCGTTTCACCATTTGTTGCAATGCCTTGTTTTGTGAGGTCTGCTTCTCAAAGCGAAAGCCATTGCTTGATGTGTCAAACGATTAAATGTATTGGTGCGTTACGGACCATAGTCGAAGTTGGATTTGCACTGCAACATGCATTCAAGCGATTTTTCAGCAGGCAGACCCGGCGGCAAGATGTTTGTGATTACTGCTCAAACAGGCCGCTACATAAGCGAGCTGAATGAAATCGTAACATTTCATGCATCGCCGTTTAATTTGTAGATTTGAGGTTCGACGTGCGTTGCAAAGCTAAGCAAACATTCGCATTCGAAAGTGAAAAGTCATGCAACCAGCCAGACAATAAAACGAATGCAGCGTAAATCCGACCAAATTAAAACGTTACATTAATAATAAACCGGTAGGCGAGTGATCATTCTGCCGATCTACAGATCATACATATGAGGCGTTCAGTGTACACTTCCATTAAGCCCACGTATTGACAAATCTCAAATGTAAATGCCAAAAGCCTTGTTGTAGTCATAACATTCTATATTAAAGAAATCGTTCCAAAATAATCATGATTAGCGCCGTTATCCCTTCTACATTATAATGTCGAATTCATATTATAAAGAGATTTTAAAAAGCACTTACACTCCATCACCGCTGTCCACAACTTTTTGTTTTCGGAATTAATCGATGCGTGCCCTGAACAGCTCATATATGGCCCCGAATCCTCTTGCTCTGCTCTGCAACGAATCATGTCCGCCTATGGCAATTATTAACACCAAATGTTTAGATTGATTTTGCGACATCAGCTGTTGCAACAAACATCGCACCTAACATAACCATCTAACGTTCACGATCACGATCCAATAGCCATAAAATAAACAGCGTATCGCCATTGACCAATGGCAAGACTTTGCCGTTCGCAATTACCGATGGTGGACATTGTCCACGAAGTGAACTGGTTGAAAAGTTTTACTGCAAAAGCAGTCAAACATCGTTGTTGATCTTTTTTGGTTCATATTGAGAGCCCGATTCCGTTTTAAAAACCAGCTGAATAGAAATAATTTTTTTTTTCTTCTAATATCCCAAAAAGCAGACCAGTAGCAACGAATGCCACTAATACGCCCCAGAAAACAACGGAAACCCTTTTTCTTGATATTGTTTTGTTTTCGTTTTAAAGCGCACCTTTTAAGCATTTAAAATATGTGCATATTAAATGAAACCATGCCATTGACACAAGTGGGTTATTCAGATTTGCAAAGTGCACGCCACAGTATATTCGTCCTAAATAAGTCCTTTAGAGGTTGACAGCAGCCGAAGCAGCAACAGCAACAATAGCAAGATAAAGAATAAAAAAGCAAAACGAAACTGTGCAAAATAAACGTGTGGCACTTGTCACTTGTCTGTCAATAGGTGGAGACCTCTGGGTCATCAACGGAGTATCAACGTTTGAGTGCGTTCTTTCTTCTTCAGAAGAGAACAACGAAATAGAGGCCATTCGGAACATTTATTTTCTAATGCATCGCATCTATTTGCCAAGGCTGGGGAGAGCGTTGAATGTTCCTCGTTGGGCCGTTTCAGATGGAGGATTGTTTTTAGAATTACTCATTTCATATTGGACGCCTTTAATATTGCCGTAGCTATCTTTCATTCTAAATTTTCACTACAGTAGCAATAGGCGCCATTTTCCATTCAAGTAATGGTGGCTTCCTTGAGCGCTACCTTGCCCGCGACAGAGTTATGTTCAAAAGCAAACATACACCGATAATGGTTTTCATTATTTTAACAGACTGACGATTATGTTCATCAGTTTGGTATGTTTGCGTCATAGTCATTATCGCAGCTAATTGTATTGAAGTTCGGTAGGCATTCATAGTCAACGACTATCGGAACAAAAAGGAGTATTTCAGTCGTATCCATACATACGTTGATTCCCTGTATGGAGTAGGGATTGTTTTTAGTCAAACTCATTGCCGGACACAATGGCGAGTATCGTTATTTCTGGAGTTTCGTTTTCGTTTCACACAATTTCCACTTTCATTACAAATATTCATATTTCAATTAATATTCTGCGCTTTTCCATGTTCCCCAATAAAATAATTGCGCTTTAGACACACGCCTACACATATTCACATGTGTCGTGTGCATGTGCACTCAGGGTTGGGACGGGAAGGGGCGGGGCGGGGCGGGGATGCCACAACAGCAATATTTTCATTTAAATCCTGTCGTTTCGAGGTGGCCTTTACAAATAAACAAAAAAGTGTTTGCTTCGCGAAATATCCTCTCTCCATTTTGATATCAAACATAATGCTGCCGAAGCAGCTGTATCGCTCTTCACGGACTGGCCATTTAATCCGCTGAAATGCAGGGAGGAAAACCTAAAAATAAACCTCTTTAACACCGAACATTTCCATAATGAAGAAATGCCGCAGAACAATAGGAGCATAAATAACATGGCGAAATGTTCTGACAGCAATTCATTTCAGCGAATACAAAATATAAACCAGCCGTTGGCAGCCGTTTGCCAGTAACGAACTGCGAGCGAGTAATGATGTTGCGGAGGTTGGTCCTTTGCACAAGTATGGAGTGATACAGCAAGAAAATGGATTGGTTTAGGCTTAATGCGGATACTCAACACGGAAAGTGGTACCGAATACTAGGCCTTAATTAAGGCTGTTGACTTCGTTCAGCCGCTTCGATGTCGCATGAATTTGGACATGTGTGGGTGTGTGCGATTGTATTTAAGTTATAAATATGGATTGTAAATATTCTTATTTGTTCATTGCAATGTTTTCGTGACAAAAACGAATTACATTCAACCTTAAAAAGTGATAGAAAATATGGCACCTTTGAAACATGAGAATGGTATGAAGCGTGCAAACGTAAGGTTTGTTAATTTTATTTAATTTATGTCAAGGTTTGTAGCTTTACTCATATATATAATTTAAAATTTAAAAGAGAAGAACAATAATTTGCTAAATTAGGTTGTTGTTGTTTTTAGTGATTAAAGAAAATTCATTATTTTTGATGGAACATCGGAATCCTGAAATTCCAAGGGTGTAGGAAAGAGTACATGTCTGGCGCTCGAATGAAATCTCGCTCTCGTATGAACTATTATTGACTGCATTCAATTGCCAGTATTTCAAAATAAGCCAATAAGAAATTCGATTTATTTAAAATTTACAAGTGGCCATAGCCCCTAATGGTCAGCAATGCATTTTTACACAACTTTCGATTGCTGTTTGCTTCCAGCTTCAAAGTTTCGTTGGAATTCACCTGTGAATTGAAATCGAAAGTAAACATTGTGTGGAAGTTTGTTACGAATTCAGCCGATCAATTAGAAAAATTAATTCGAACGGGGAGGCCGAACAACAACAAAAACAAAAATGAAAACACATTTCTTAACAGAGGCTTAAACGGGCCGTGATGACTAAAATCAGAAGATGAACGTAACGAGTCGCTGGAGTGATTTGGTTGGAGCAGCGCAAAGAGAAGAAGAAAGACGAAGAAGACATCAAAATCGAAAACAATGAAATCCGATGTGCATGTTCAACGCAATACACTGGCAGCAGAGTTTTTGCTTTTATTTGCAAGTCACGCTCGAAAGCTGCAAATTATGGATTGCGTGGTCCCCATCGAGTTGGAGCAGAAGCACTGTGAAACGCAAAGTAATATATGTAGAGTCATTAAAGCAGTATAGCAATGAAAGCAGGGGAGGTGAAACCGACAACCTTGTTCATTAATGAAAAATATAACAACAAACCTGAAAACCAATCAGAAAAAAGCTCATTATCTCACATTATAGTATTCGGAGATACTTGCCGCTGACTAAAATTTATATCTAAAAGTCCTAGAATTCTAGGCAATTAATTTATCGCTCATAATAATTGCAGGTGGATCCACGGATTTTTCATTAAAAATGTTTCTTCCCGACAACCCACTTTTTAAATTAGGTCTACACATTTTATTTGGGTTCATTCACTGTCAGATTAGTGTTTTTCTCTCGAATTCGTATTGTTCAGAGCTGCAGTCCACTAAAGAAAGTGTGGGAGTTGTGTGTTGTTGATCTGCTGTGTCCGCACCAATTAAGTTAGGATGCTGTACAGCAAGCAGCTTGCTATTTGCTGATAAATAGTTGTACATTTATTAAGCTTATGCAAATGAGTGCTACAAATATTTATCACCCAAACAGCCAGGACACTGGCTCTGTATGTCCTTGGTGTTTGTGTTTGCAGTTCTGTGGCTTAAACAGTTCAATTATGAACCAGCTGGAGCCCCATACGGCGAGGCGTTCGCAATGAAGGATTGTCGGTTTTTCCATCAGTCACATTAATAACGATACAAGGAAATGGTCTCGTAGTTGGTGGACATTTGCATGCCGTAGAGGTTGCTATGATGCTGCTCTCCGACCAATCTACACTAGCGAAATTAATATATTATCTCGTTGAGCTATGGGACTGTGATAGTCTGTGGCAAGGCTGAGACGACAAAGGATGGGCGAATCATAATCTGTATTAATGCGCCACATTAGAGCGTTCTCTTTGGCAACAGGCAGTGGGGTAATGGCCAGACAGCTGATTCAGTACGAACGAACTTTGTTCATATGCTCAACAATTATAAATTTTATATAATACAATTATGTGCTTGTTTAATTTAGTTTAGTTTTGTTCTCATTTGTTTTGGTTGGTTTAACTCCGTCCAAAATTGCCACAGGACATTCTTACGATTATGCGTCTACAGCGACGAATATGTCGCTCTGGTGGTTGACAATGTAGCTCTTGTGACTTATGTTCCCTCAACCAAACCGGAAAATCCATGGAAAGTGTATCGCACCGTGAGCATCGTCGTTGTACATAATCCTCTACTTGGAAAGGCCATACAGGCAGTCAAATCAAGGTGCACATTGAGTGGATACGTTGGTGTTATTGATATAGGACATTTTCTGGCAGAGCAGCTTGCGTTGTCTGCAAATAGATTTCTTATTTCAGCAAACCAAACACACAGATTTTAAGAACATGTCTTAACTTGATTGATATAAAATCTGGCCACTGAACAAATGACGCCCATGATCTGATTGCCTGACAGGCACAGATATTTTCGACCGATTTGAGATTTGTTATTTGAGCTTTTCGGTTCAGCTTTGGGCCTTAGCCCTGCCCGAAATAAAATCTATAACATTGCACTATTCGCTTCCTCCTGGAAATGGTTTGTCTTGCCTCTTCACTTTCATTGAAGCAGAAACAATTTTTCCTTTCTAAGTCAATCGTATCGAAGAACAAATGTGTGTTCGATACAACGTCAAGTTTGAACTCAGTGTTTGTTGTCGCAAAAACAGGGGGAAACACGAACGTGACTTGAATCTGGGACACGTTTTACAAACGGGCGAGAGCAGCCAACGATGCTCGGCAATGTAAAGAGTTCTCGAACTACGTACCATCTGTTTCATGTGTCAATTGATGTCACATGTCTGCACCTCTATAAACATTTGAACCAATACAGGGTGGAGATGATTCTGTTGAACAGTTTCGTTTTATTGGCGCTTTTATTTATTGCTCGTAACTCGCTTCTCGCAAATTTTTGATTTGTATTTTTTTTCTAGCACTAAACAAATGACTGATGAATTTGATAATTGCTCCAAGAAACGGTAGGACATTACACCTAAATTCAATTGTTCCTGTAAACGAATAGAGCATTAGCAACGATATCGACGGCAGGGTTTAAAATTGTAACTTTATATATATATACATATATATATATATATATGTGTGTAAAGATTGGCCCCAACAAAGTGATCCTTTTGGAAAGCCACGACATGTGCGGCAAATGCACACTTTCACGATGACGAGGTCGTGCAATGCGCACTTTTATATTGATGGATATTTAATGGAGCGTATAGCGACGAATTGTCATTCTGACTCGCAATATTTTGCAGTCAGGAGTTATGTAGACATTAGTCGCGAAATAAGTCCATTTCGGACATTGCTCGTCTGTACAACACTTTTCTACGGCCAATTCGTTCAAATTTGCGGGGTTTCTTTTAAAATGTGTCTACCTTAATGATTATTGCAGTAGTTGTTTTGACATAACTTTGCATAATGTTTATCAAAACGTGCGACAAAGCAGGCTATGGTAAGATAGTGGGAAGCTGTGTGGAAGATGTGGTTGAATGGGTGGAACAATATATGTAAATGTGTATCGGTTCTAAATACCTATACATATTGGCATGTCCAAGCTGTGTCGTTATTTAAAAATGGATGGCATCAATGTTTTTTTTTTAATAGCCACAAAGGCACTGTCTATTTTGTCGCAATAAATATTCTTCGGTTAGACAGGGAAAATCATTCCCATTAAACTTTGCATCACATTTAATGCCAAATTTACGTACAACCCCTTTGATGAAATAAATACGGCTTATAAAAAGGACTACTGGTGGGGTGGTGCCCCAAGAAAATGCTGAAATGTCCTTAAGGGTGTTGTTATTAAACAAAATCAGGAAAAACGACTCCAGGATAGCTTCACTTGTATTCAGCAGACAGTCATTCTCTGGCATATCCTTTGTAATTTAATGTGCAATTTGCCAAGTATTTTAGCAGCCAAGGGAAGGGTACACACAAGAAAATTAGATTTTCCACTTGAGCTAATTTAATCCGAATGCTGTCCCAGACAAAGCCAATTGGGACGAGTATGTGGCGGATGGTCGGTAACTCAGCAAGCAAAAGGTACTTGTTGATAACTGACTATATTTGATTGTAAAGTGTGTCCTTTCACGATGAGCATAATGGACGGTATGTGTGTGTGCGTGAGCCCTATGATGAGAATATCATTAAGTTATAGTCCTATTGTGCAGACAGGAGATAAAAACGAATATTTAAATTATAGAATTAAGTACGCCACAAAAATATTGTAAAAGGATCCCTCAGAGGTTGCAGAACGGATGTAGTATGTGAGTATGTCGACACTGCAGAGATAACCGAACAAAGAACTAACATTTACTCAGCTCATTATTTCCGTATCTTTATTGCAAAGTGATGACATACAAGTAGTGGTAGCTGGTTCCCAAAAACAACAAACACGACACGATAGCATTATTGACTTTTCATTATTGAAATGATGAATGTCGGTAGAAACTATTCGCCATATGGGCCGAACTAATTAATTAAAAAATCTAGAATATTTGTAGACATTTGAAATGTCTGTGTATTCGGATAGTGGAAAATGAAGTAGTTAGTTTTACATATGTTGTAAAGTTTTCAATGAGACACCAACATTTCATGTTCTTCACGATTTCGTAAAATAACAAAAATACATTCCACAGAACACACATCTCAATCCCCATGTGATCATCGAAGCGGTACAGGGCTCAGGTAGCGGTATTTCTAGCAGAATTATCTACTTCTCGTCTTTTCTCCTTTGGCACGACAATGCGTTCGTTATTCATTTCACAATTAAAAGTCGTCATTTCGTCATTTCACACTTCCCAACTGTCCAAATATTTATTTGAGGTGGATACATTTCTTGCCTCCGAAAGAATAGCCAACGATTGGATGAATTATGTCCGTGTGTTTCTCTCTTTTCTACCAGCGTTGTGGTCCTGTTGGCGGTGTCGTACTACATTTTTGGTTGGCTTTTTTGTATTCGCATTGGTGGTGTCATCCATTTATTAAAAAATAACATAATTTACTACGTGGTTTCTGTGTGAATTATTGCTCACTGAAAAACGGCAGCATAAGTCGCAGACCCCCAGTACGACGAGCTCCCTTGCTAAGTAAGGAGAAATTGGAAAACTTTGGCCCACACCACGTGCTAACGGTCTGAGTAGCCATTGGTGGTGGTCATACGTACGACGTGTGATACCCCAGGACATCAACTAAAATTCTTGGAAATCATGATCGTTTTCTTTACAATGAAAGTAGATGAAATAAAAACTATGCGGTAGTCCAGATTTGTTCGCCGTGGGAATAGTCTTGGTAATAACGACAGCATTGATGCCAACTAATAAAAAATTTATTCATTTTGGGCAAAAGCTTTCTTTCACATTCTCCCATCTATGTGTGCCTCCATTTGCATTTGAACCACTCTCAAAGCGTCCATAACTTTCCAAATGTCCAATTCTGGGAGGCATTTGGAAACAAACACGTCCTATCGCATTGAGTCACACTCACTGGCATCTATCTTCGGCCATGTAATCGCAGCCAAGCAAGTCTAGAGCCAAGTGTAACCTTCGGAGCTATAAAATGCTGAATGTCTGGCGATTGCCAAAATGTAATGTGTTCGCCATTTAACCAGTTAGCAGCACTTTAACCTTTTTATGGCCTACTAAATGAATAGATCTCTCACATACATGCACACACACAGTAGTGCGTACTTGGAACAGTTATATGCCGTTTTGCATTCGGATGTACTTCTCGGTGTGCAGAGGCATTAACGAGTAGATAAAATTTGATGAAATTTGATGCTCTTGTTGCAGTTGTGGTGATTTCCACAAATAAATGTTTGACATAGAATAACTGTAACGGAATACATTGGGGTGTGCCGAAAATGGAATTGGCACCATACTCCCAATGTTTACTACTTAATACTTTATTGCTGAGCGACTAGAACTATGTTCTTTTTGGGTGTCCTATCAACTATTATATGCTGGGTCTTTGCGACTTTTGCCAATGGTAGCCAGTCACTGCATGTTCTGTTCTGTAGCTTTGTGGTTCATTTCCGCCTTCTAATGGATTTTTGTGATTCATTCATTTGTTGCTCCAACTTTCCAGTCCAGCATTGACATTCGTTCAGTCATTCATCATTCATGTCATTTCTGTTTTGCTGCTTTCCTGCTTCCAGTTCCCCCAGAAGCTTTTTCATTCAATTCAATTTCAAATGATGCCATCCTCTGTCAGTTGCCACGTCTGGGCAAATTTTGGTCAGAGTGCTGTTGGCGAGTTTATTCCTGTGAGTGTGTTGGCATTTAAAATTGATTGAAAATGGCGGCTGAAATTAGTCGGAAGCGGAAGTGCATCGAAGCGAGTGTTTTGTGGTTTTTAAAACATTTATTATGTGTTTGTCTAACATCATCAAGTGGGACAATGGAGGTTCCATTTCAATATGATTGGTTGGTTGGTATTGCCCGTTGTCGAATTTGTCTTTGTTGAACAACCTAGATGAAAAACAATTGACCTAATACGCCTGTTCCATGAAATAAGTTTTATAAAATCTGACTTCTGAAGGCGAAAATGTTTGTTCACCACACGGCATAACCGATGACTGTTCGTTTGCGACATAAGGAACCTTCGATGCATCCCAGTGATTTGTACACCCCTTTCAGACCCAATGACGTTAATCATTTGTCTGATGTATTTGTAGAAACAGGATTGAAATAGAAGCAACATGTTGAATTCGATATCATTTTACTTTTTTTCTATGCTCTTAAGACACATGCACATGTCTTTACTATCTTCTCTTAAAAACTGTCAGATCTCACAATTGATTAAGCTGGATCTGAAAGGGTTACGTCAATTCGTACTCGCTTTAAATGCATCCAGCTGCAGCAGCCAATGTGGAAAAAGAAGATGTTAAACGATTCTCCACTTATTAAGCCATAAATAAGGGCATAATTGTTTGATAGTTGCATTGCCGAACGACTCTGCATTGTCGGCCCATATTTGTGGATAAAACCCTTACAAACAATTATGCCCTTAAATAAGGGCATAATTGTTTGATAGTTGCATTGCCGAACGACTCTGCATTGTCGGCCCATATTTGTGGATAAAACCCTTACGAAGCCACAGCATATTTGCCGTTATCTGTGTGGAACGCACACATGAATTGTTGGCCAGTCAAACGAGCCACACAATGGGAAATCAACGAATTGTTGCCGGCCAAGAGGACAATGAAGTGGCCAATTGAAATCATTAATTGATTTATCATCCGACATGGCTTTGCAGTTTGTCAACGAAAGGCCAACCTGTACCCATAAGGACATATTTGTTTGCTCACTAGGCACTTGGCATCGCCGCGCTTTGAAGCAAATTTAAAGTGACACTTCATTAAAGTCGGTGGGTGCTACAGACTATGACGTTGCCATTGGGGTGTGCAGTCGTGCCACATGTCCCGGCATAATTTTAATATAAATTGCTTTTTGTTTAGTCCTTTCCAAACCACAATTAGCTGAGTTTGCTGCTGGTCTGGGTTATATGATTGCTGTGCAGCTATTCGGTGCATTCACCTGGCCTGTTGACACACTATTTGCATCCACCGAACAAACGGGCTAGAATTTCATAAATATTAATCCGAAGAGGGGTGTCGCTTTCGGCGAATGAGCGAATACATGAATGTGACATATTTCTGGGCAATGACAAAACGAATTTCCACATCTTTTATATAATATTGGGTTGTGATGCTGATAGTGACCGTTAGGAGTAATCGATTATTCTTCCTTCCACTTTCAGTTCTTAAATAGAGGTGCTTGGTCCTGTAGCACATAATACTTGTGGTGAAGACATACGACAGTCTCCATCCTATAACAATATTGAAAACCACACTTGATTGGCAGAAATTAACTCTGGAACTTCGGAAAAAATAATCGAATAATAAAAATGTATGAAATATTCATTGTGTAGAGTTGCTGGAATCGGCCTTGGGTTCCCAGCATCAGGAATGTAATTCTATGACATCTTGTTGCCCTAAATTATGAATAAATCCGCTTGCTACCATATGTTGCAAGGTCGTTCGTTCTGAAGCTTAACTAAATCTGTACACAACATTGTTGAGCTTATTTTATTTGCATACTCAACATTGCAACGCAGCAGGAGGGAAATCTGATTCAGCTTAAGGCCATACTAATTGTAGAGGCAGAACTTCAATGTTTGAACTACGACAGAGAGAAGTAGATGCCAAGGATTGTCTGTCGCGTCAACAGTCCGAACATGTCTTGGCCTACATTATGACTTTCCTCAGACCAGACTCATATTGGAGTTGGTGATATTGAATCATTACAACGTGGGGAAGTGCATATTCCAGAAATGTTTATGAATGACCTTTTCGAGCTCCAGTTTTTGGTTCATATTCACAATGTCGCCACTAAGTTTGTTATGGGAATGTTTCCCTTGGAGTACAGATTTAAGTTTGCTGGGTGGAATTTGTTCCTTTCCACCAAACCTAATATTGGCAATACCAGCCAACATACACATGTTTGCATTTGTGTGCAATACTCATACTATCTCTAAAATCTAAAAACATGGTTGAGATAAAGCTGACGTGGTGGGTTATATGACGCAACGTATTTGCAATCGTTTTGGGACGTCCTCCATAAAATATTCCCTCCGACACGTAGTGGATACGTACATCAGCCGTATGTGGCAAGGCAGGTTGATGGCTATCCATTTTATGGACAATCTTAACGGAAGGAAGCACAAATATTGTGCACTGAGAGAAATATATGCGCTTGGTCGAGCAATCTAAGTTGACAATGAACTTATTGAGCAATCCGTCTACTATTTGATTTTTGGTAACTGTGCGAAAAATGTTGCGAACATTATTCAGAACTAATATGCCGACTCAGATCTGTGTTACTTCACACACACACACACACACAAAACTTCTGTGTTTATATTCCTCATATCCCGCTTATACATCGCTGCAGTGGCTGTAGCGACTAGCTGAGGAGTCTATTTTTTATTTGCTGCCAATACGTGATATACATTTCATATGAACATAAATTCCCTGGAAAACTCTTTTGTTGCGCTTCGTCTTCAATGTCGGCGAATGGAAGCTAAAGTTAAAACAAATATAGAAAATGAAATAAAGCCAGCAAATAGCATTAGAAATTGGAGGAAGAATTCAATTGAATCGCTTCTGTTTTTCTCGGTTGGCACAGTGTTATGCGAATGAATAACTTTTTTATATTTTCCAAATTGTTGTTTCGTCCAGGGAATATGAATAGAATAATATATTGCTACCCATAATAGATAATGGTCTTGACCTTTTTACAACGATGTCAGTGATTGCCACTGTTAAGTCCTTCATACTCCCATTACTTCCGGCAGAGTGACGTAGAATCCCGCCACCATTACATATGACATGGAAGACAGACATTTGCATTATTTACATTTCATTAGACCCCGCCGATTTCCGTCTTCAGTAAACAGTTAAACGTAACTGCATGGCGCAATTCAAACACGGTGGACGCAGCAAATATCGAAGTACAATATGCCGCACAGCGGGATATGTGCCCAGATCTGACGCGGATACCGATACAACAACACAAAAAAAAAAAAAAAATATTCAATTTACATACATCCATATGCAAAGAGCACTTCCCCACAAAAACATTTTCTCGTTCAAATTTACATAACTTTAACATTAGTTTTGCTTCAAATAGCGGCAAGCTTCAAGCGCTTCGCTTGCGTTCTGTCAAAATATCACTTCGCAGTTACTCAACATATTTGCAATGACAGCGAGGATTGCTGCAAAAGTTTTAGAATAAAAACTTTATATTTTGTCGAGAGTCGAAGAACGCGTTCCCCTAGGGCGGAACTATGTATCTGTCCAAATAGCATTTTCTTAAAAATATTCGGCGGATATTGGTTTACATGTATCGTTTGTTGGGAAACTGTAGTTAATATCAAATTTGTTTTAATCCAAATATTTGTCTGACATTTGTAGATTTTTACAGTGACCCACGAGTAGGACCCACAATAGGGAAAATCTTCATGTGTGTTTGAATGTGCTTACGTACATATGTGAGCAATGTTCAAATGAAAAATTTGCACCCCAAAGGAACGAAAATCTGAATTCCCATTCGTTTGTTCTCCGTACATGGAACGTTCCGCATAACAAACTAAAGGCATTTGTTTGCTTTACTTTTCGCTCCGAAAAAGTCCCGTTGCGGCCATGAAGCGTTGTGTGTAGCATTCTGTGTGCCATGTGAGCATTGTAACGTTTATTCACGCAACTCTTGCCCCGTGCATATTTGAAGACTACTTCAACAATTCGCTTGTGGCACGTGGGTGTTAAAATTAACGTAGTTAACAAATCCATTCCACGGATGCTTTATCCTAGGGCTCCGTTTCAGTACTGTCGACTGCGTTCCAGTCATATGGAAATATATGTATGCGTAAATGTGTGCGTTATGTAGAGTACCCATACGTTATCGTTCCTGGTGCTGTCGTAGATAGTCATACCTTTGATAATTATTGTACATTTCCTATTCGAGTCTGTGGGCTGAGTGTAAGGCTATTATACCGAATTTTAGTTCAATATAACAATTTTCAATTGTTTGACTACACATTCACTTATTTACGGAAGTAATAAGTGTCCCATTGGCGAAGGTGGGATGGGCGGGCGTTAGTAATTAACCTATCATGTTTCATTTGTGTAACGGTGTGTGATACCTTATAATGCAAATTGCATTTGCCAAACACAAATAGATTTTGCTAATTGTACACATTTTTTCTTCCGAGCGGACGTCCATCCTTCCCACAGCGCAATCCGTATCCTTCCATGGTTTTTTGTTAAGTTCTGTAAACATGATTTCTGCGGTTATTTGAATAAAATAATTTTTATGTATGCGCTGTACAATAATGTCGTCATATGCAACATGCCAACAACAAAAAAACATAACATCAAGGGCAGCAACAAAACCAGGACAGCGCAGCACCAACATCGACATGCACGGACATAAAACTTAATTAAAAAAGATTAAATTTCATTAAAAATATTACATCGAGAAAAAAATGAAATGCTGCAAAGAGAAATGGAATGAGGGAAGGCCTCTATCGCTTCCCGTGCACTTGCTGGTCAATATGCAAATTGAAATCAGATATCAATATGTTTCGCGAAACACCCGTCATTAACCTGACGTGTATATAAGAGTTGCAGGACTTAATGACATGCATTTGTTTGCGAATGAGAAACTGTATGTGTATGTGTGAATTTTTCCGTAAATCGTTCGGCAGTTCATTTAAAAAACATATGCGCAAATTGAGGATGCAAAAAAAGTAGGAAATCGAAGTTATGGTTTTAGAAATTGTCCTATAGCAACTTCTAACAATCTCATGTAATGGGACATATTGCAGGATTTACAATTTGTCGGCAGTTATATATCATTTCGAAAATATTTTTTGCGGAAATACAATGCACCCTACATCAGAAACTGCAAAACGGCAAAACTCCAAAGAAACAGAATTTTCCGTTTTAATAAAGGCAAACGATCCCGACCATCGGCTATTCTTCTCTTTTCAATTTATTTAGTTTTTTTTTTTGCGAAACAGATTGTACATATGTAGCATCTACCTGGTGGTTATAATTAATTAATTTATTGTTTATAGAATATCAAAATAACAATGTGACGCCGCCGCGGACACGGCAATCATTCATGCAAACTTTAATCAGGCCTTTCAGTTTTTTATCACTGGCGTCGTTTTAACGCAGTTGTCGATTTTGTTGTTAGTGGCGTATAAAATTGAAAATTCAATTAAAATACGGCGAAACCTGTACAGCGAACATGCCGCTTTGCATAAATTTATTGTTGATGGTTCTGAATCACCAACGCATTGAACAAAAACTCCAAATAATGCAAAAATTCCATTTAAAATATGTGTCGGGTTAGAAGTGGAGTTGTAAATGCAATTAATGAAAGCTCAGGGCAGTGCATAGTACAGTGCATGCACAGCCAAATCTAGTGCTCGTGGTGTCCCGATCAATGCTCACGCTTAACAACTCTTTATGACCCGAATTTTATTCTGTGACCATACAACTATTTTCTGTGCACAGATTTAATGCAATAGCCTAAATAGATGAACATGAATTTGAAGTCACTACATCCTTATCAACAAAAGCGAAAGAATACAGACGAAAAACTCTTTTAGGGTTACTCTTTACGTTCTTTTAAAAACGTTAATTGGGCCACAAAGGGTTAAGTAGATCTTAAGAAAAAATAGACTCCAATAAATTCTAAATTAAAGTAGTATCCGAAGTGAAAAGTTGACTGTTTTCTTCTCCGTGATAAAGGTGCATATAGTCATATAACGTATGACCTTTATTTTTCTAAAAACACAAAATTTTTAGATATATTCTTTAAAATATAATTTTTGGAAAACTCATGGGTTTGGTCTGGATGATATATACACGTTTCCAATAATAATCTTTATTGTTAGTATTTTACGTTCGGAAAGTCACCTTAGAATACACCAGAAATTTCCAAATTGCACCAGAAATTTCTAGAGCTACTTGAAATCAATAAATATTTGAAATCAAAATTCAAAAGTTGCGAATTCACCTTAAGGTGCGATTCGACTCCTTTACACTACGATAAGATACTGTAAATGGTCACAAATCGTCAGTACCTCGTCGCAGTGTAACTGTCCATACTTAGTACAGCATAGAATGTTATCTGTTGTCATCGGTATTGTCGTACATCTTATTGACCTAAGTCTTGCCAAACATCTGTAGCATGAAGCAGGTACTCATGAAGAATATTAACTCCAGTGCCATCTGTCAAACTTGAACATTTCAACACAAAACTTGCCGATTGGGCAATACTCGTATTCAATTCAGATATTAACAAACAAAAATCAATTATGCGATACCTTGACACCTTTGCCTAGCTTTTTGGCATTAATTATTGTGACAACTGACACTCAGCTCGCGATTAGGTGCAATTGCACAATCACCCCTAGACATTGAGAATGCTGAAGATGACACTGCAAAACCCTTTTCATGGAATGCCGAAAATTAGTGGGCTATCTATTTGCTTAATGGTTGGATTGAAGCGAACGAGTGTGAATACCAAAATACGGAATCAATGTGGTCATTGGTTGGCTCCGCCGTACGCATGTCCTATCCTCCTATGTAGATATTGAGGGATCTCTTGCACTGATTGAAGGCAAAGAATCATTCACTGCGTTAGATTTCCACAAAAAAAAGTTCAGACTTGCAAAACATTCCCAAGTAGAGAATATTCATTTGTGCAACAATACTTCAAGCAAACAGAAGCCTTATAATCAGATGCAGCTACAACTGTAGAATTATTGCCATCATCCACAGCAGCATCATCAGTTCGCCAGGGTGCCTTTGGTGTTATGGTTGCCAAATTGTTTGCAACCTTTCTTGGCTTGTCTGGTTGTTCGTCGCAGATGTTCCATTGACGTTCGGTCGATGTGGTTGTCGGAGTTGGTGTTGCTGGTAATTTAGTTATTACGATGATTGCCTCAGAACTTTTTAACCATTGTTTGAAATGGCTTCTTGCATTTCTCTTCTCACCCTATCTCGCGCTCAGTTGTAGCCCCGCTCTTCTATACTCTTTTCCAAATCGTCAGCCTTATTGAAAATTATATGGGAGCAGCAGCGTCTTCTCTGATGGCATCTGCATTAACTGCACAAACGTGACTTATGGAAATGACTGGTTTTCGAACTCGATGTCGTCGTTGCGAAACGAATCGAAACTGAACTTCAAAGTGTTTGCCACAATTGCTGCCGACAATTGTTTTGTTAACACATCCAAATGGTTTTATTCGGTGCTCTATTAAGCTTCTGATGTGATAGGTGCCCGGAGAAAAATTGCAACACCATCTAATTGGCAGGCATTACTTAAATTTGTGGATCATTGGACCCATGACAAAAACTATTACAAATCGACAATTTTCCCGTTGATATTTTACATAAGTACGATTACTACCTTCTCCAACGGCTATATATCTTAGCAAAGACCCTTGTAGAAAGATATATAATTGTGCCAACTGCGAAAGTTCCATCGGAAGCGAGTATCTGATCTTTCCTCAAGGTGACATAATGTAAAAAAAAATATTTTTTTCAAATGTGGGGTCACTGTTTAGGTCCTTTTAATACCATATCCCATAAAGAACATTCCACTGCAATTGGGCTAGAGTTTGTCCAGGGACAAACTGATATTTGCGGAGTGACACATAAACGCAACATATAGGTATGTGTGCTTACTTGTACGTGTGTATGTTCGAGCACAGTGACAGTTTGATACATTGCTTGTAAGTTGTGTAAACATGTTGGAAATTTATAAACATGTAGAACAGTGTAACATACTGCACTACATTCATGTCACATGCACCACCACCACCAACAGCTACAGCAGGACAGGGTAGTGTAAGCATGCGACTATTGGGTTGTATTTTGAGGGCCAATGTCTACGATACCGTATGCTGTGTACAACATGAACATCGAATGTATGTATGGCTGTGTTTGCTAGGCGGAGGTGTGATCCGTGGCATTTTTGATTTGTATTAATTCCTTTAGAGCAATCTTCTACATATAGAGGTTGAAATTCCAGCTACCAAAGTAGAACAACATATCGCGTAGATTAGATGTTTATTAGACGTGCGTTTCGCCTGCATTCTCGAACCTCCCCTCCACATGGAAGCAATCTTCGCGGTGTTTCACAATCATAACCACTTTGTCAAGTGAACGTTCCACCTCATTGCATGGCCCATTGCATTTGTGTAGAGGATGTGTGTTTTCTGTTGTCAGAATTAAATAATCCTACGTCTGTAAACCAACAACAAAAATAGAAACATGGAAACAGAGACAAATTGAAAAAGGGATTTCAAAAGGAATTTTTTGTCAAACTGCTGAACCACCCGTCGTCACACACACAGGGATGATATGGCATATGTTTTATGTACCACAGTCAGAGTCGTACACACAAACATGTCACTAACACAAATAAACCATCATCATCTGGATCTGAAAAAAACACGTCAAATGCCCTGAAAGTTACAGTTGCTCATTAACAAATCCAACGAGGTCTAAATGTTTAGACTGACTTTAAAGCGATGCGAAAAAAGTCGAACAAATGAAGGAAACAAGTGCTCACTGATTTTATGTGGCTATTTGGACTTCACGTCCCGCTATTATTATGCGTATGATACTCAAAATATCTGTAGGCATAAAGGATGACTTCGAATAACTAAGAAGTACTCCTCACTTTTACGTCCTCCATAAAAAGCGATAATAGATTTATACATGCATCCATAGACTTGTATAAAAAACAGCCAAGCCATAATGTAGAAACAACCATTTTAAAGGATTTCTTCCATAGACAGCCATGTCTGTCGCCGAATGTGTATTTTTCATCCCCATTGCGAATTAATATCCTGTAAGATGGAGTGAGAAAATTTAAGCAAAACCTTTACTGCCAACAGCAGGGCAGAATTTAGGATAAGATTTATTTGCAAGTGAATGCGTATTTTTTTCTCATCTCCCCGTCGATGGCGGGTGCACGTCTACATTTGGAGTCGTCGAACAAAATCTTTTTTATGTTCACAGATTGACATTATTCATGTCGTCGTCAGCTAACCAAAGGGATATAACTTGTGACGAACGACAGCCAGACACAAACACATTTGTGCTCCCAGGATAATTTGAAATGTACGTCGGAAAGTAACTGGAGTCAGTGATATCATACAATGCAAGTGACATGATGGGGAGTGCGAGGCTACATCGACTTTGTTTCTACATGGGTTGCTGTGTGTGCTTGCGAAATCGCAAAATGATGGTATAGGACATGGACACATTGACAGTGTTATGATGTCCATTCTATTCTGATCGAAAGTTACTCTGTATATTAGATCCGAAAAACAGAAATTCCAAAACTTCGGAATTCATTCATAATATGCCGAACCAATTTTAGATCTAAGGTCGATGTGACGGATGACGTAGTCTAAAGGACTAAGTTCTAAAACGGCCATTGATGGAACCACTTGCATTGGAAGTCAACGAAAAAGATCTAGTGAATATCAGGATCTAGTGAATATCAGTGAATGTGGACTTAGCAATAAAAGTATATGTACACCTCCAACCACCTTCGATAACAATCGAATATGAATAACCACTACATTTGCATTTTAATGTCATTAATATTTGCGACAAAGAGCCGGTATTCAATGCAATACCTGTATGTCCTTATTTCTGTGCGAGTGAATATTGATTTTGAAAGTCATTAAATCTGCATTTCAATGGGCACTACTGCTAACATTCACACAAAGTGATTCATGTGCAGACTGAACCCCTTTGAAAGGATTTCCATTTCATTTGAGTCATGTTAGCATGACTGTCCCAAACATGTAAAATGTTTCCCATGTCAAACCAAAGCCGAAACTAACATGGAGAATGGAATAAACAAAGCTGGCGTCAGTGACACAATTACAGCTTGGAAACACAGCGTCTCTACGTAGCTGGTCTCTGGGATCCCCACGTGGCTAGGCGGCTGACTGGAAATGGGGAAACAGAATCAATCAGTTTTTATGCTGTTTTTTTTCGCGAATGACCTCCCACATCTAATGCAATGAAGTACCCTTAATAAATGTGTCTCTTTGTTTGATTTTTAATGTAACTGAATACATATTTTCCCGCTAAGCCTTTGTTTCGACTTACCTCGGATATAACGAACTATTTTGCTTGGTCCTTACAAGTTCGCTATAACCGTGCTTGACTGTATAGACAAATGTGTATCCCAACAATGTAGTTATTCGAACACACAATTGATTCAACGACACCCATTAATTTGGATTGCATTAGAGTGCCACAATTTTTCTCAATGTCACAGAGCAATATTACCCGCTAACGAATTAATTATTAATCCGACAACCCCATTCCAACAAATTCATTAACGAAGGGAGCTCCGGAATAACGAATGCCACCAGATTGGTTTGCAATAAACTGTATTCAGCAGCCATAAATCACTTGGTTAAGAGCAGTTGGACTACTTATCGACATACACATGTCAAAACAAATAAAATTACAAAGGACAAAGCTACAGAAAGAAGTTGAAACATCCAAAGAGTGGTGAAGAAACGAGGGGTGCCGAATAATATATATATATATATATATATATTAGCTTTTAAGCAAAAGTTCTCAATTTAGTTATATCCTTATTCGCATTTTTTAATTGTTCTATTTTTTGGCAAATAGTTTGTAGATGCAGGCGTAGGGCATAGTTATAAGTGAATTTAAGGGTAGCGCTTGAATAAGTGTCTGTTTGGTCAATCAATTAAGATAAGTTTAACCCATTTAACCCATTTAATAGATGTGTAATTCGATTTAATAAAATAACCATAGGATAAAAGTATATTATTGGTTAAATAGTCGTAGCCTTCTTAACATGCGAGCAGCAACAATGAGAATTATGAATACCTTGTATTTGTCAATGAATTCCCCAATTCCCCAACTGTCACAGCAGTGTGTAGCAAATCTAACGCTGCTACAATAAAGGCGGTCGCATGCCAAGAAACAAGCCACAGCGACACAATTGGCAATAATACCAAAACTCGTTAGGCCAATAAATCAGGAATTGTTTGGGTTCGTTCGGTTGGTAAATGTAGCCTTTGTTTTTGGCCTTTCCATTACTGACCATAAAACATTTGAATCGTTATATTAGGCACTTGAACAAACTTGCTTGCCAACAGCAGTCATAAGCCTCTACCCTGCCAGTGGTTAGTATTTACCCCCTCCCCGTTGTGGAATCGAACTCTTCCGGAGTGGAGTGTATTTTCAGCCATTTGAAGGCATTTTTGATTTTGAGTTCATGCTAATTCTTATGCCATGAATTAAAATATATTAATTATATTTTTTAATGTTTGTTTATTCTTTTGCCTTTAAATATCCAAAATTGTACAGGTTTACTGTCAATGAAAAAATCACGACAAATATGTAAATGTATTGTTTTAAAATGGTTTATGCATTTGATATTGTATACGCAAAACATCGTTTGTAAACATGAGTCGGCCTAACATTCGACATTGTTTATTTTACAACAATTTCAAGGCTTATATATAGGCCATGAACAATTTCATTTGTTTGTTTTGTTGTTTTTACAATAACAAAAGAAAATAAAACGATGTCGCATTTTGTTAAAAGTTACAGAACAGGTAACACAAATTAGTTGCATTTTAAATAACTTCGAAAATTCTACAAGATAGCTCATTTGCCTCGGGTCAACGTTATAATTAGTTCGCTTACAAACGGGTCTACGCCCAAGTTTTCAATACCGATTTATTATTTGTCGTGCTGATTAAACTCGTTTTTGAAATGTCGAATTGATGATTTCCGCTTGGGCCTTGGTTTACTGCAGGCATGGGCAGATCAGGCATTTTTGATTTTGAGTTCATGCTAATTCTTATGCCATGAATTAAAATATATTAATTATATTTTTTAATGTTTGTTTATTCTTTTGCCTTTAAATATCCAAAATTGTACAGGTTTACTGTCAATGAAAAAATCACGACAAATATGTAAATGTATTGTTTTAAAATGGTTTATGCATTTGATATTGTATACGCAAAACATCGTTTGTAAACATGAGTCGGCCTAACATTCGACATTGTTTATTTTACAACAATTTCAAGGCTTATATATAGGCCATGAACAATTTCATTTGTTTGTTTTGTTGTTTTTACAATAACAAAAGGAAATAAAACGATGTCGCATTTTGTTAAAAGTTACAGAACAGGTAACACAAATTAGTTGCATTTTAAATAACTTCGAAAATTCTACAAGATAGCTCATTTGCCTCGGGTCAACGTTATAATTAGTTCGCTTACAAACGGGTCTACGCCCAAGTTTTCAATACCGATTTATTATTTGTCGTGCTGATTAAACTCGTTTTTGAAATGTCGAATTGATGATTTCCGCTTGGGCCTTGGTTTACTGCAGGCATGGGCAGATCGTAAAAAAATCGGTTCTCACGCATTTGCCTTTGTGTGTGTGCCAATGGTTTTTCAGTTGGTTCAGTTGAATGTGTGTGAGAGAATAGTGATATTTACTCCCGCGAGAGTGCACGCGTGCGATGGTTCGCCCGACACTGGTTTTCTGTTTTGAGTGTATTGTTGTGAAATAGAACAATTGTTGGTTGGGAAGACAACAAGTCAATCTGACAAAAATATTCCTTTGGTTGCAGCAGCAATGTTATTGAGGGCGATGGTGGCGGCATTAACATCCATGCAGCATGGAGATTAATTTATACCGACTTCGTTCGATCCACTCACATTGAGCAATTGCAAACATTGTCGACAGTAAACATTGAAAGTCCATCAGAAGCATGACGACTATGGAGAGAGCATTTTGCATATCATCCACAAAAGTCCATCGAGCAGTCGGTTTGTCCATCCAGTGGACCAGATATTTCTGTACATTCATTTCGGTTATGTTCTGTATCTTCTGGCTGTGAACCGTTTTTTATGCAGTTCCCTTCGCAAATTGTTTTTAAATATCCCGACGAGTCCATTATAAATGAAAGTCGAAACTGCTGTTGTGGTTTGCAAACGTTTATTGTGGGTGTTGTAGTTGGTTGCCACATTGGTGTCTCGTCTGGGGGCAGTGCGGATGTACGTGCAAATTGTCAGAAGTGCTGTTGTCGAGTTGTGTAGCTCTGCGAAAAGAAGAGCACTCGTCCAATAATAACAATGGCAACTATTAAGAGGATTGTTAAAACATAAATACTTATTCTGCCGCTGAGGCTTTAAGGTGCCGCATCACTTAAAGTGGAGAGCTTTATTTTTTGATTCTCGTAAGCGTTGCTTTTAAAACGATTACTATTTGTATATAATGCTAAAGTGGTAATTACTAACTGGACATGTCCTTGTTATTAGGCTATTCTAGAGGCCTACGTTTAAGTACATTTTTTGACCAATATCCATTCAACACTAAATTTACTAATCTGTAGGAAAATATATATATATAAAGGCTCACCCGCGGACACCGCATTTCGTGGTCAATTTGACCTATATAATGGTTTAAAAGTTATATATATATATATATATATATAAATTTACTAATCTGTAGGAAAATATATATATATAAAGGCTCACCCGCGGACACCGCATTTCGTGGTCAATTTGACCTATATAATGGTTTAAAAGTTACTCGCAAAGCAATGAATTTATTGGTCATACCGGGCCTAGACCACATTCAAGCAACACATGGGCTATGAATATGATATGATGACAATTTGTTATCAAAGAAAGGGTTTTTAACGTTCGCAATAATTAACAGCAAACTTATAAAAAGGAAAAAAAGGACAACATTTTGTACACATGTTGGAACAGTTTTATTTTCAAATAACTTATATTTTTTAATATTGTTTTGTATTGATAACATCAATTGTTTTGATATGAAGCAAATTGGCTCACTTCAGTTCTAATATTATTATTATCCGCACATCTAGTGTTAATGCTCAAAATTGATTTATGTCGCAGCTGTACAATTGAACAACGAGCTGATTTCTGACAGTCTCATAAGGCAGCACTCTGGTAAAAATTCCAAACTATAATTTTGCAAATAAAATATGTCTTTCGTTTGATGTTCATTTTAAAGAATGTGATAGAGATTGAAAGAAAACCACCACTTACGACTTCCTTACTACAGCCTGGTGTTGGGAAATTACCTCTCTATGTCTTTTCGTTAGCGACTTAAGATATTGTCCCAGATTAACCAATTTCCTCTTTAATTAATATTCATGTAAGGTTTCCCTATGGCAAATGCAATTTTGCCTGACCGCCCCCCTCCTTGGAACCATTCTTGATTACAATCCATTTTTCGTCTCAGTTAGTCTTTATAGAACTCCTTATCGAAACTAGCGTGCATGCTTTTGTTTCGTTTCTGTTTACTTTTACTTGGTCCTTTTTGTTCTGAAATTAATTTATTTTTATAGCAGAAAAAAAACCGAAGTGGGATTTTTATTTTTTGTTGTTGTTGGTTTCTTGTTATGCTTTGGTGTTTTACTTCTTCGGTGACTTTTTTATGCCATGAAAACATTTGTTGGCTTGGTTGAACAACATTATACCGATTCAGTTGGCAAACACTTTCCATCAGGGATATATATTTTGAAGCAGGATTATCCTGATTCCTACCAATCGTCCTAGAGCCATTTCGTGGTATATCCGCAGAATTGAGAATTGAATTTAAAATCGAGAATACATATTTTCCGTCTATTGATATCGATATTGCTGAGATGGGTAGAAGAGAGATCTTGTTCAAGAACAACATTTAAAAACGTGAAGACTGTGGTTATTCAATTGCTGATGTTGACTCTTTTATTGTTTTTCTCGCATTGGCTTCAGCAAATGAAAGAGGAGCACAAATATACCCTATATTCAAGAGTTGTATTGTACAAACATGGATGAACAAAGGATTCCGAAAATGTTTTAATACGACGCATTTCAACTAGGAAAAGGATTGCGAACTTTTTTGTCTAGCATTTTTAACTTAACAAAAGCAAATATAAAAAAGAAAATTTTAAGTACAGCATTCGTACAAATGTAATATTTAAGAACGATTCCCTAAATAAACATGGACAATAATTACGGGGAAAATAACAATCGTTTCAAGGAGAAATTGGTTAACCCAACAGGACGAATACCACCAAACAATCGTTAATCCTAGATATGTTCCCTTTGAGCACACACTAAATGTTATTTATTTTTTAATGAGGCTCAGCGGATTGTACCGCTATGCTGACTGTTATGTTCTGCAGTTCCTTGGTGTTCTGATTATAACATGTATTGTGCAGTAAACACAATAACTTAAAAATAACAGGTTTACAGCATATTGTAACGTCGGCCTATTTAGACTTTGTCCACAACTAAAAACTTTGAATGAATTTGACCACTATCCTACCCTATACAAGATTTACTTTAGCATTTTGACAACCTGGGGGTTAATGAAATTTTTGCGATGAACTGAAACGGACGTGGTTCACAAATTCTTAGGATCTAAAACCTTAATGAACCCCATCACCAACCTTTAGAACATAACCAATTGCATTGTATTCTATCAAAAGTCATTTCAATTGGATGAGCATGGAAATGGAAAGCAAAACACGAAACTAATTACACTCATTGGCCTCTTCGACCTGTATGCCTCATTTAATATTTATGAAAATAAAAACATTAAAATTTACAAATGAACTGCAGCAGCGAACATTAACTTCCCTCTATATTTGTGTTTTCCCTCTGACTTCATCCTGTGCCAAAGCATTCCTTTCATGCAACTGCCCTCTGCAACTGCCTGTTCCCCATCCACCTGCATCGTTTTGCGCATGAGAAGACCATCTAATCGAGGCCAAAGATTTCAAGGAATCGATTAATGAACGCATGCAAAAAATCAATCGATTGCTGGCATTCAACACGGCCACGGCAATGGTCCAAAAGACGATGATGAAGCACATCTGTTTGCTGCAAACCTCGATACCACGATGGTGAATAAAGCAGTGTTAGTTAAACGGCGATCCGATACTGTCGAATGTTCTGATGAGCTTCCTGCCGAGATATTTACTTTCGGTGAAAAAAAAGAATTACAGAACGCTGAACAAATATATGCATGACTGACTTGCAGGCGTGCATTTATGACCAAGAGAAAGGTGTTACACAAAGACAGATTGTTGTCATACCCCCAATGACGATTCAGAATTGAATATCTTCGTTTCAAAGATGACATTTATAATTTTCCCAACATTATTTTAGTATAGAACAGAACACCATTTAGCTAGTCTCCGGTCGCATGTTTAGAAACACCAGTCCATATGTACTGTGCACATGCATATTGTTTCGGATTGTTTCGTACGAACTCCTCGTTTTGCCGATCCCATGTTACAAGGAAGGACAATCCTTCATTCATCGTAATTCACCCTAATGTTCATTGCGGCATTTGTACATGCATGTATTTGCCCGTGACCCCATGTATTTACTCGTGTATGTGCAATGTCCAGAATATTGACATGGCTGTCCTGTGTACGGAGCAATTGTGGCTTAAGATTGCTTCATGGTTGGTTAGTTTAACCTATGTTGACATCGTCCCGATGGTATTTGACGCCTGACTACATTAAACAAACAATGATAACAACAAAAACAACAACAGTGCAGGCACCGACAATAAAGAACTGAAGCGACAAGTGCACAAAGGTTCCGAGACAAGAATTTCACCAATGATTATTACAACAAACGAGCAAACCGTCATCTACGAAATGGCTGCAGCGGAGCCATTATAATTTCCATACAGAGCAAGCCACCTCGCCTCCCACCGCCTGACAGCTTCGCTCGGCAGGAATGTTGCGACAATGTTGTTACATGGCTGCCTTTGACTACTACGAGTGTTTGTGTGTGTGCGTGACCACAGCAAAGGCTGACCAGAATATTTAAATGGCAAACATGGCAGATGGCTCCGACACTGGAAGTTTTCTCTAAGGAGTGGCATGTGGGGTTTCGGTTGTTACCGCACACACCAACCCCATAGAGAGGAGGTCTTTGTGGGAGACCTGTCTGCCGCAAGAACCATATGTGAGTAGCAGAGTTTAAAATGGACTGGCATCCAATCCAATTTGCATTGTTGTTCGTGATGTGGTGCATTCCATTCAAGTGGTCGGCATGATTAGGACAGATTGATTTTCGATAGGAACACATACACATTTACATTAATTTACGTGCGTACGTAGATGTATTCTACAAATTGGACTCGAAACCAAAAGGTGTTGATGGCAATCAAAAGAAATTCCCATGTCGTAACGCCGAGGATCTTCCTCCTGAAAGATTGGTGAAATTACATTTGGTGTTTAATTTTGACAGTTCACCCACCGAGGGGCCAAATGCATTCGAATGTTGCGAAATAGCAATCCGTTGTCACGTAATGGAGGCTGTCACAATGAAGGAAGGTATGTTTTTTGCCGTACATTGTTACTATTCTCCTCGGTGGACTGTCACATTGTGCTCGCAAAATCCATAAATTTTCCATTTAACAGAAAAGAACATTTTTGGCACTGCTGGCTACGGTCTAAGTTTTTGACAAAACTAAAAACTCGGGAAACAAAACGATGGTGTCCGTGACAAAGAAATGGTGTTTGCATTCAAAGGATAATCGAAATGGAATAAAGATAAATCATCTTCAGAGAATTCGGGCGACTTATTTGTTTTCAGACAAATTTATCGCAAATGAAGCAAATAATTGCAGCGAAGTTGAAGCAATGTAGTAAAGTTTGGTTGTAGTCCGTCGAATGACATCCCGATCAACAACGAGAGTACGTATATCCATTCTATTGTCGATTGCCAAAAAACCAACACACAAAGTACTGATAACACTGTGAGACAAAAACGTTGAAATATCGATTCCACATCTTTGAGAATATTGCGTGGTTTTAAAATCGAATCTTGGGATTATTGGAGTCCGGTTCAATAAAGGAAGGATGAAATGTTCCTCATTCGATTTTACTGAAGAAATGTAAAACCCTAAAATACATACAATAGTTACAAATCAAGCATAATTCATAAAAAATTGGGTCGCCGGCATATCTTCAAACTTTGACTTTTGACGATTTTTTTCTAGGGTTTTCATATATAGACCAAGCCCTTCCCAATTTGAATTTTCCACAACCCTCTAAAATCGTGTCCCACAGTGAAATGGCGTCGTCTGCCGAACATACCAATACTTCTGAATGTGACCTTTGTGCCATAACTTGTAAGCAAATAACAAAACAATGTATGGAATGACCTGATAATCAATTCCAAAGCGAATGGGATAGATGCCACTGCCAATGCCTGGTGTGGCCATAAGATACAGCAACAAATTAAATAATTACCCCAGCGAACATGCTTAGACTCTGAAGCCCAGAAGCAGAGCGAGAAATTGGAATGACCACAAACTAATTAAAAACCACGTGTCGATAGCGCTCTGTAAAATGTTATTCCGTGTAGGAGAGTTCTTATTCGTTTTACCTGGATTCGTTTTACCTGTATGTTCTCAGTGAGCGAAGAATTTACGTTTTTCATTTCATACAGAAAGTTTCTCAAAATGTTTAATTTAAACAACACTAAATTAAATTAAACAAAAAACCATAATCACAGTTGTAAAATATCTGTCGCCTTTCGTTCTACTGCAATTTTGTGTCTCCTCGGAATTGTTAGATAGCTACTCAACCGCTTAGAACTCCCGAATGCAATGTAAAAACGACATCGTTTCAAGTTCTCAAATCAAACGGAAAGATAAACACTATGTCTAGTCGAATGTACAGGCCAATACTGCTCCCCGTCTACACTACTCGTACTGTAATGATTCGGTACAACACTCCCATTTCGAATAAATTTTCCAATTTCATTCGTATTTATTATTACTTTCAGATTTATTTTCGTATGTGGATTGTTTGTATGTACGGAGTAAGCAAGGTGTTTACTATTGCCTGCAAATCATTATTAGGTAGTATATATAATGTCTTTAGGGAGATTTAGTTTTGGGTCCTACTTATTAAATTAATATTGTCCTGAGGTGGAACATGGACAAGGTCCAAATATCGATAAACCATCACCAATAAAGGACGGTGTTCTTGTTCTCCTTCGACTGCAAAATACAACTCTAATCAGGATTCCAATGGGGTAATTTATATTTCGCTTTTCAATACACACAATGCAAGTTCATGCCTGTTGCGACACCATTTTATGCGGCTGGCAAAAGACGAAAGTTTGAAAACATTTCATTTCCGAAAACAGTTCTGACTTGAGGGAGAAGACAGTTAGCGGGAGATCCCTTTGTACGTAATATAAACTAATTAATTTGATTATTACAAGGCTCCCGCTCCTTCACATCCCCGCCATCCCATTGGTCTGCTAGAAACTGTGTTGCTTCCATTCATTCACTGCTACAACAATAACAAATGGTATTACATCATGCCGGCCATATAATTTTCTTGGCATAGTTCGTTACTGTTTCCTCCCCCTTCGTCTGGTTGAGACTGTTACTTACCTTGTCGTTTTATAGCACGTAATTGAAAGTTTAATATCAAGAAAATCGTCCACTCCTTTCAAATCAGCCAACCGCCAGTGAACTATCCGAAACAATCCCCAAAGAGCACTCCTTAATTTGTATGGCAAAATACCCTACGCGAAGAGGCGATGATAGGCCAATGCGCTTTAATTTAAATATTATGTGTGGAAATTATTCGAAATCCAAGTCCAAGTGGGATTTATTACACATTGTAGCACAACATGCCATCATCAACCGATTCCCCTATAAGTTACTATACTTGTCTGGGCCGGTTAGGGCTTATTCTATGTCGTTGTGGCCTTCGGACTATTTATTTGAAATACCAATTCAAATCGAAAGACAGTTTTCTCCATGACGTCGATAACTACCAGAGGAGACCTCTTCGCCACAGTTAACCGAGACATGAAATAACTTGTTGCACTTTGGGTTGAGTGGCCCATCGCCTCATTATCCAATCCAATCCAAGCCAACCAAAACCGTTGACTGCTGGCAGTCAGACACACCACAAACATCTTCATAAGCCTTGGGCGGCCGAGTACAACAGGTTTTAGCTTCAGCCTGAATTTGATTAAGTGTTTCGTTATTTTCAAATTTCCCATTCGAAATCGGAAAGTGAAAAATGGAAAATGGAAATTTTGAATGAGTCGTAATTGTGATTAGATAATAGCCAATGTAGGTCGTGGCTTTAGACCATGGCACAGAGTGGAGCAAATCGCCCTGGCCATTCTCCCCTAAAATGGCATCATTATAGTTGCATGTGCCGGGCGAGTGTGTTAACATTGGGGTTGCTGGTGTTCTTTCAGCTTGTAAAATATGATACAACTTTGTATTTGTTCGGCATTCATTCATTCAGTCATTCTTCCAGCTTCTCAGTCCGTTCGCACTGTTTGTATGTCATGTGCATGTGGATATGTAGATATGTTTGTAGGTCTACATTTTTGTATCATTTTCAGGCAGCTTGTCATCTGCCGTGGGATCCCAGTCCCAGCGCCATTTCAGCATTTTACATGAATCATTTTTGCACATTTGGCATAGACAAGCTCACATTTCCGCTTGAGATAGATATACTCTGCATTCCGTGCATAGCATAGGCCATATGAGTTATTGCCCATGTGAATTTCCGTTTCATCGATGTTCGGAAGATGTTCATTCGAACTAACAATGTCTAATCGTAGCAATCCATTGGGTAGATTTTAACTAAAATTTCCTTTTGGAATGGCCCACATTCGTTTGAATAGGCGATAGGTCGTTTTTCATTTTCAATTTGGTGTGGTGCACATTCATGTCGATGGAGGTCTGTAGTTGCGACATGTTGATGTAATTTTCTGACATTTCCTGAACGATGTCCATGGTTATTTGCCACAGCAAAGGGCAGAGAGAGAGAGGTGCCAAGTAAGAGTTTTGTATTTTATTTTTTTTTTCATTCAGTTACATGTCGGAATATGGATATGGAATCGCGATACCATTAGAAACGCTGCACTCACATTCCAGCTCAAAATGCAGAAAAGTAGCAGGCCCCTAATTAATTTAAATTTGTTTAAATATTCTCTTCTATTTTCCATTTCATTTTTGTGGCAGTTAATAACAAATTGTGGCTGCCTCCAAATGTTCCCTACTTTCCCATCCTTTTAATTGGTGTTTTGCCATCAGATTGGTGTGTTGCAAGTTGCAACGAACGTGTGACATACTCATTCCCCACCAATTACAATTCTAAACATAAACATCCCCGACGTGCACTCACCGCACATCTTGTCAATTTAATTTCAGCCATGATGCAGCACGATGCACACTGGAAACAGTGCAGAGTCTATTAAAAGTGCTCAAGACAATAGCCGTGCGCAGAGGAGGAGGAGGGGACGACGACTACACCAGCCTGCCAAAGCTTAATGAAAATGAGATATAACCAGTTCCATGCAATCCCATAACCACACACATACATAGATTGTTTGTGGCCATGTTCAGAATGACTGTGGAGTTGATGTGAGGTGAGTGCATCTTCCATTTGATTGCAGCTCTGTCTATGGATGGAGCCGGATGGTAGATGGTACATAATCTCCTCACTTGTACTGAGAGAGGGGCTGGCGGGAGGCCGGGCGTGCGGTGTCATAGTGGTATGGTGGTGGTGGCGATTGTAGTCAGTCAACAAACATAAATGTGCACAGTATCATGGGTATATGAATGGCCACATGCAGTCATATTGGAACGTTTCGATTATCGGGAGAGTGGATCTCGTTATGGGAGTTTGATGAACTAAGTTCGACAACATATCATCTTGGGCTAAATAATTGAATCTCTGGTAAAAATATATTCGGATACAGCCTAAGGTTCACACATATATAGATATATAGTTTAGAGGAGAACCGGTTACTGTGTTAGAAAGGGTTTTTAATAAGAAATGGGGGTTTAAGGAGCGTCAATTCCGATGCAAACTTTGACTCTGTGAAAGATGCATATACATATATGTAATGTGTTGCCTCTGAATACTAATCAATGACTGGATATAACGAACGCATTACTGCGCTGCGTCCCTTCTAACACCCCGTCACACACACTATTTTGCATTTCTGTCAATGGATTTCATTGATGACCTGCCGACAGGTTATCAAAAATACATGCTACTCCATTTGTTGGCTTTTTAAGAACCTTTGACCAATAAACAGGAACAACATACTTGGTATGTGCCACAGTTCAGCAACTACATTAGGTGGTGGAGTTTCCAATTAATATTACAGGACCGGTTTGACATGTTGATATGGCTATACATAATTCCAACGATTTCCTTTCACCAATTTATTCGGGTCGAGACAGCCAACAGCTAGCTACCTCCACCAATAACAGCCGCCGAACAACTGCTACCAGAAATTGTGTGTCCAACTGGCTATGGATGGCATAAACAACAGCCTGTAGATAACAGATAAATTTCCAGCATAAAAATGTTTATCTCTTATGTCGGTCTCTGCAATGTTAACTTAACATTTCTTGCCAGACATGGAATCCACACCACCTTTAGTTAACAGAGAAATGGAGACGACAATAAAGAGACAGAGAGAAAGAGAGAAAGACTTGCATGCCCATACTAGGCCAACATTACATATCCTTAGAAATTTGAAGATAGAAAGGTTAGGGATTTCATGGACCAAGGACCATAACCTACCGTAACTGCGGGGACGCACAGGGTAGGTAATGAAATTACTAGCAAACCAATATTAGTGTTACTTAGACAAATCAATTAGAGATGTTGTTTTTATGTCATGTGTATTTGTTGTACATGTGGATTGAAAAAAGTAGAATGCGTACTTATCCCATATTCAAATCCGATAAAAATATGAAATGTTACAGTACCAGTTAAGTTCTTAGTTTAAAAAGTTGTATAGACTGACTCTTGATATATTATCTGTCGTACCAAAAATTCCAGTTCCTATTAGGGAACCGCGATATTTCCGTCTCATTCGTTATTTCTTTTTTTTTTTTTTGTATTATTCCGTTTGAAGTGCTGACATTGACAACAAATGCGCAAGTAGTTTAATCCAATTACTGTGGCGTTTCCCAAGGCAGACGATTCCGTCCATGAGACTGAAACCGTGTGAAGTGTCTATTGCACTCGTTTCGTCGAATCACTTACGTCCCATCGATAACCAAATACCCCCACACACAACGTTATTGGGTGGAAGTTTAACCAGTAAGCGTTCTGTCATCACGCTGCTTGATAAGATCTCGACGACTGGTTGCGAGTATTTGGCAACCATAGATGTAGCGGCCGCAATCACAGCCAACGCCACTGCAAGCACCGTCGTGACCATCGTCACCAAGAGTGTTAAGTATCGTTGTTTACCCCAGCGGTTTCATATTCCTCGGATATGTATAACAAAGGTTCATACACGGCCTCAGACTCATATCAGACTGACGGTCTGGCGGTGTCGCACATTTATTTTCTTCTTCAGATGCGGCTGTGTTTTCTGCTGTTTTCTTTGCCTCGTTCCCGTTTGTTGACTTTACACTTGACATTCACATTGAAAAATGTTCCAACGTTTGTATACACACGCGTCTTCCCATCGCGGCCGCACTTGATGCGGCAATGGAGCACGTGAGACACCGTTCAGCAAGTCTGTCAGTCATTCGGAGTATGTTTGTGTGTACGCTTTTCCATATCAATTCGCATATCAGTATATGAACGTGAATTTGTGTATGTACGTAGGTATGTGTGCGACGTCTTGGCCTCATGCAAACACTATCGGAGAACTCACGTCCAACATAAAACAGCATCTATCTAGCAAAAGCAAAGTTGGAGCACATCTGTAACAGTAGTTCTTGTAATTCCAAGAGCACCAAGAAAACTAATTTTCTAAAATCGGATAGTAAAATACGAACGCACACACACACATCGATATTGGGTTATGGATTGAAGTAATGTAATGCTGTGATGCAGAATATATGATTGGAATATATTGGTTTGGTGGATCTCGACAATCATCAGAATATGCATGATTCTGATGATTGTCGACTTCTTCCGTTGATTAGCATAGAAATTTTACTAACTGACAGTGGTTTCAATTTTAATCCGAAACTTTAACCGTTGAGCATTGAAGTAAAAATTCATTTCGCATTGACCTGAGCGAGCTACAACTCCATCCAGCATTTTTACGTAATATGACAATAATATTTATTTAGTTGGCGTTTTGCTTTTGATCGACGGGAATGGACATCAGCCGCATTGAAATGAATTTACTAATACGTTCTTCACAAAGATAATGAATTGTTCCACTCAGCTCAGCGGTTATATTTTTGTTTGTTTGCATGTACACTTGTACTCACACCTGGTAGTGTTGTGCCCATTAGCACATGGAGGTGTGCAAATATTTACTTAATTGTGGCATGGAAATATTCTCCTTATCCGGCCACATTTCAAAAATAAAACAAAACAAACTTGAATGTAAAGTAATAGACATAAAGATATGCCGGGTATAACACTCACAGGCGGTGTACAATTGAGGCTACAAGAAGAAGATAATTCTGATGATGATGACGGCGATGTTTACTCACATCGTATGTGAAGATTTCGTAGGTTGCTTAAGGGTCTCGCATTTAAAATCTTTTCTTTTTTCAGAGCGCCGAAAGAAGTAATGATTGGAATATTCTCTAGGGATAACAGTTCATATAGTATTTGAAATCAACATATAAGTTAACCAACAAATCCGAGTGGAGCAAAATTTGGAAAATGTTTTATTTGTACTAATTAAACGAGAGTATTGTCAAATATAACAAAAACATTAGGTAATGGTCTTGATCGGTGAATGTGAATAACTTTTATAGGAACGCGTCATTGGCATGTGGAGCTAACTACATTGTCTCGGCGGACATGAAATAACCACAACCTAAATACATATGCCATCGACATTGTATTTGCAAGGCAGTAATGGTCACGTAGCCAGAGATTCAAATTACAAACTACTGCTGTGTCTAACTAACACACTTTCACCAGATTGCGACTATCCTTCGTTTGGAGGTCGTCATTGCTATTCGGTGGGTCGGGCATATGTTTCTGATTTTCCTCCTGTAATTTTTCTCTCCCCAGCATCGACTGCAGTTGTATGTGTTCACTAAATGCATCAGATCATTAGGACCCCGTTTGTCGTTTGTTGTCAGCGGGACCATTGGGGGTGGTATTTCAAATCAGTCAAGATTGAAGTCGAAATCAGCACCTGATTATTTTGTCGCCCCTTCGCATGTTTACAATTTCAATCGAATGTCTATTGAGTTGAGATTCATTTGATTTGCTCGTTTCTTCTAACAGATTCCCACCATAAATTGCATTTATTCGTTGGCAAGCAACAACGCTCCTCTGCAGTTTGCCCAAGAACCAGTCCAACTAGGAACTGAATAAAAAGGTCGTGACACAATAATAACACGCAGACTGGAACTACATGCGCTTGCTGCGAATGGGGATGTGCGTGTTTCTGAGCTTTATTACGGCAATCAATGGACTAGAACTGTAGAGATTTCTTAACGGAGCACCAGGCGAAAGCTGAACAGATGTAAGGACGGACGATATTCTATTAGATGTTTGTTCTTCGGTGTAATTGCAGTTTGATTATTCGAATTGCAGCACGTTTCACGTCATACCATTTGTTGTTTTGTTAACACACAACGGCTTATCGGGTCGGAGTCGAGTCGAATTCTGTGATAAACAATATCCAAGTAATGACAATTTATGATGGTCATAAATAAAACACGACACCACATCGGATCGGTGCGAATGCAACAATTCAAATCGTAGCGATCAACCCCTAATGACTTTTTAGTGTAAAAGTACGAGAGCAAAGGTGTGACCCGATTCCAATTTGGAAATTATGACACCAACAGTAGCAGTAAGACGGCACCGACACGTCATTCGGGCGAATGGACTAGAGCGGACACTTGGCCAGACATTCCGCAGGATCTCCAAATACTGACCACAGCAATGTACCTTTGTCGTGAATTAAATTACAGCAGCAGTGGAACTTTTTATTTCATTTAAGCTGTGGCATTCCGCAAGCAGGAAACTCCCAGCAATTGTTTGAATAATTTTGTAAACAAAATACTAACTTTTTGTGGCACAAGCTGTAAAAAGTGCAGAATAAAAGATGTAGGAATTCCGTGTAAAACAACAAAGGATTTTATTTGGCTTCAGTTGCAGTTTTATCCAATCCTTGGCGCAGCTCCTTGCGTCTGGCTGTTTTTTTTTTTTTGCTTTTGTCTTTTTTATTATTCGTTTTTTCTTGTACTGGGCATTTGATGGTGTTTATTTGGGTTTAGCTTTGGTTTTCTTTTTGTTCATTTGTGGGGTCTGTCCGTTTTCACGCTCGGCATAGTTTAGCTTTGTGGGCTAGCGCCGAACGGGGAATGTACAAAGGAAGCCATAGTTGTGGTCAACAGTTCAGCACAGCAAATTCGTAGAAAGAACAGGGCGAACGGCTTCTTCTACAGCATTCAAATTAAGTACAAAAAGCTCAATAATGAATTCATTGTCACATACACCGCTAAAGAGAACTAGAAATTTAGCCTTCGGCATCAAAGGTATCGTTGAACCATCCATTGCTTTGGGTCAGATACGGTGTCGGTACACAGTCAGGTGAATTTGGAATATAACATGAATTTATCTACTGTCACTAATTACTCAATTAAAACCCTTGCCGTACACTGCCTAACAAATGAAACCGACAGCCTGGCCGGAGGTTAGTATTCACCACTGTGAAACAAAAACTTTACGCATAAAAATCGCCACAGTTTCCAAAAAAAAAAAAAAAAAAAAAAAAACTAAACTTTTTTGTATCAAGTTTTTGTTCATTCTTTTGTTTCCTTTTTGGTTGCCAAAACGAAGAAAAAACATAACAAAACAAAATAAATAAACGAAGCGTGGTATAGCGGAGTGGAGCAAAAAAGTGTTTGTTTATAACTTAAGTTTTGTTAGATATCGGAGTGAATTTGAACTTTTTCTTTGACTTTTCATTGTTATTTCCAGTTGCAAAGACGTTGCACACCAACTGCCAAAGATTTGTAGGACAAAAAAAAACTAGATATTTTTTTGTGACACGCTGTCATTTCTATATGGAAGAAAATAGGAAATAAAAAAATATAGGCAATAGTTATGAACATTTTATAATCTTCCATTGAAATTTTGTACCTCCAGTGCATTACGGATCGAATCAGCCTCTGCAGTTCATTGGGATTTTCGGTGATCAAGACTAATTAAGTACATACATAAAAAATTAAGTACATACATAAAACACAAATACAAAAGAAGAGACACAGAATACAACATTCTTGGCAGAGTTAAAATTGATGCGAACTAACAACAATGGTCCTACAGTTTGCTCCACTGATCTTTAAAAGAGCAGACATTGACATTTAACTAACTGAAAATGTCGATCGAATGTCAACGATCCACAAATGGACGGCATAAGGAAATCTGTGTGCGTGTGTGTGTCATACAATGGTTGAGGCATTTTTGTAATTGGCCGACACCAATATCAATGTTCACATATTTAAAATATAAATATCTCTTTTGTGGTGTATCATTTATTTTAAAATTACTGCATCAATGCGACTAGGTATTGATACAACAACTAATTTGGCAAGTGGTTCTGAACTGAACTGAATTTTCCATAAACGTTCTATGGGATTGAGAGTAGACTACACCAAAAACGTTCATTATTGGATTGAAACAAATCTGGCATAAGGAAATGTGTTTGTGTGCATTACATGTCATGCAATGGTTTTTCAACGTTTCGAGAAGCATTTTAAGAATTTTTGAAAAGAAAGATTTATTCATTGAGTATTTATCCCATTTTTAATTCCAGAAATATATTTTTTTCATTTTTAAGTTCTCGCTAATCTTTACTCTATTTAATTTTATTTTATGAATTTTTCGTGCAGAAGTTTGAAAGTTTCCATTATTTTGTCATGACTACAAAATACATTACTTTTTACTTCAAATGTTTAAAAATTGGAATATGGTTACGTCGATACATCAATTTCGGATTGGAACATAATTTTAATTAATTCCTGGAAAAAACCAAATTTTAAAGAAAGAAAAATTTAATCAGGCTAAAGTCCACTTTCAAAAATTTGCAAAATGTATCCATAATTTTTAAAATGTTGATAAATGTGTTGTACTCAATGGATATGCGAATTTCGTAAGTATGCATGTAAAGACTTTGGGGAAATACATAAAATGTCATGCATATGTCAAAAAGTAGGGCGAACGTTATTTCATACTTGATTGTTTGAAGAAATTTAAGTTATAGTTCTGAAAAACAATATTATCCGGCTACAACTTGATTTATTCAGCAAGGCAAGCACATCCTTTGGCGCCATTTCGGATAATTAACGACTGACAATGGCACTATTAAATTCCATTACTTGGACAACAATTTTAGCAGGCCGCAACAACAGTATTCAACACAATGGGGGTGATGGCGCCAACCATTGAACCAACAGTACTGATGATCCTGCCTCATTATGCGAACAACCTCAACATAAGATTCACTGCCATGCCAACGAAATAATGCTCGGTACTTTGTGTGGTGGGTGCGTAAATTGTGGCACATTATCTACACTTGCAACAAATTACCTAAGCTCACGTTAACCCCCCTTAAAGTTTCGCGCGCCACACCAGCAATGGTGGTCGTACACGCAAACAGTGATTACAAGGAGACAAAGAGGCAGAGCCCAATTTCGCCGTTGTGGTATGTAAATGTACCGACAATATAATTTCTGAAGCACATGGAGCTGACGCTTAAGCGAAGTATCGACAATGATCGGAAGCAGATATTATAAATATAGACATTTCGGTCGGATAAGACTCTTGGTATGTCGCCCCACTAATGGTTTTCAAATTTTCCTTTTGAAAACCCATACCTACACAATTCCACACAAAATTCCATAACAAATAACTAATATAAAAAAGTGTTTATACCACATTTGCATCGCTTTGTTGGACAATTTGTATATATAAAAAATTAATAAAGTTCGTCCCTAAATGTTGGTTGCCTCTTTGTGACCACTGTATGTGTGAAACAAAAACTGTATCAATGTGCGCATTTCCACATAGCCCCACGAACCTCCACACACACAGATTTCTCACTTCTTATCGTGGCTCTTTGCATTATCTCCCCCACGAAGTAGATGCGTGGATGTGTTACATGTGAGAACCTCTTAATTAGTCACTTCTGAATTAGTGGCAATTCAATTGTTATTCACACATACATACAAGTTTCGAAACAGGAAATCCAATCAAATTTCCGGTAATTACGCGATGTCGTACAACAAAATCCGATGTCCACGAGATGTAGGCCACAACAAATGCAAATGAAGCAGTTCACTGGTTTGGTTTGGAATTTGAAAGATCAAATTGGTAAACCATTCTGCAGGACATTTGGTCCACGGAACTTTGAACTGCACAACACCACTACTATGGGAAATATGTTGAAACGCATAATATTACGACGTTATTCAATCATAAAGTCACTCATTTGGTTCTGAGTTGGTATGTTTCAGGTTTTCATCGAAAATCGATGAAAGACTAAGCAACCATTGAATGTTATTTCATATTTACATCTTGAATGCTAGGTGGCCACATAGCTTTAATTTTGTTATCCTCGTATTATTTCAACATTATCTGCCTATACCTGACCTGATATTGAGTAGTTAGCAAATACTTGGCTCGTTATGACCTGAAAATATTAACAAAAGAATTGAAATTGCCATTTCCAATTCATTTGGGTATTTCGGATTTCGTAATTTGTTGTTTCTGTTGTTGCCGTACACTTCCATTTGAATGGACGTTGAAGCAATAATTACACATTAGTTTTATTTTCATTTATTTGTAATTAGACTTTGATTGAATTTCAATATATTTGCATTCGACAGAACATCGAAGTGCACGTACACACACACACACATACGCACGCTCGAACACATCGTTATTGGAGCCCACAGTTTACACTTAAAAATTGAACCCAAATTTGTATTTATTCATAATTAATTGCTGACAAAACTGCAATAAAAATTGTTGAATAATAAATCGAGTGTTGAATGAAATTGGAGAGGACTCGAAAGCAGAGCAGAACAATTGGCGTTGGTCAAATTAAAGGGAGTTTGATGGCAATGGCGAATGTTTTTTTATTATTTGGCAAACTACTTTAAATTTCGATAACTTAAATGGCGTTAAACGTTTTCCAATAGCAGGGACACTGGGCACTGCCAAATGAATTCTAGTTATTTGGACCAGGCCAACATTCGCAATTTGCTTAATTATTTTGGCTTTTTTGTGAGCGGGTCATTCTAATGTCTATTCTCATATTGTATTATATTTGTTTTGTTTATCGTTTCTTTTTAGTTTTAGTTTTTCTTTGTTTGCCTCGTATTCATGACACAAATGTGCACTGCTTTGGAAATTACCAACCATCAATAATTAAATATGTGCGGAATAACATTTGGACTCGTTAGTGGAACAATGGAAAGAACGGTGGTGCAGCGCACCGCACTTTGCAAAGCAGTTCGCGGTAATCGATGTCATTGTAATCGCACACCATGGCCAGTTTAATATTTCAGTTAGCCACAAACAGCATTTAACACTAATACCAGAAGTGGTTTGCTGCTCCACTCCATTCCACTCCAATCTACTCGACTCTACTCTACTCCACTTCACTTTGGGGGAAAACAAACAAAACTAAATCCATCTGCAATCCGTTTCTCATTTTGTTTTTCGTTTTGCTTCTCCCTGTCACAAATAAATAAACTCTGGCATAAACAAGTTAAAACCACTGCAACAAATTCAGCTCAAACTCGGAAAATGTATTTGCGAACGGCATTCAATAACCGCAAATACTCATCTATGAGATGCAAAACAGAAGCATCGGTTAGATAGTCACAGAAGCCGGACACAGCGACCCGCCACTCTGCAGGGAACCGATGCCACAAGTAACACAACAAAGGAAAATAAACAAGAACAAGACAAAGGGAACTAGAGCAACAACGCCAATCAGAAAGGGGTGTGGAAAGGAAAGGAGGACGATAAACTCACTCCCCTATCTCCGCGAAGAGAAAGCATAAAAAAGAAAATACGGAAATTGCACTAAACAAACTTGTATGGCAGGAATGGCAGTAGCAGCTCAACTTGTTGTCCGCCAGGGAGTGGCAAACAGTTGTTGGCAACTCTTCCATTAAGGCTCAAATTAAAACGGAAGTATTAAATCCGTTTAAACGTGTATCAATTTGCAGGGAAAACCGCAGGAAGACATACAAAGGATGAACAATGCACGGTCCCTCCGAACTGCTGTTGCGATAGAAAAAATACACGCAGGAAACAAAACCGATTAGCATCTCCATTTTGCGGCCGCAGAAGCACAACCACATGTTGCAATTGTCACACCAGCCGTGAAGCCGATTACGGAAATCGAATGTTTGATTGCAGGCATCACGAAGAAACAGGCATCTTACGATTGCCAAAAGGGGAATATTTTAAAGTTTTCAGTGAAATGGTTATGATAACCGCCATAGCATTTTTTGTGGCAGAAAAAGTTTGCCAAGACTTAAAAACTGCTTCAAAATTTCTCATACAATTCGACCAACATTGCGGCATGCAGAGTGTCCCTATCAAGCTGAATAGTAATTGTAAGTTTTTCGTAAATTTAGATGCCGTATTCTTCGAAGAAACACCTTGATTGTCTGGAGAACTTGTGCGTATTATATTTGAGAGATGATGATGATATACTTAGATGGCTTATACGAAAACAAATCCAAAAAATAACAACAAATGTACTCACGATAACAACAGTCACTCCTTGCGCTTTCACACTTTCGTGCACTTTTTTATATAGCTCCACTCTGACTCTAACCTACCGCCATAGTTATTTCAAGTGCTTAGACTTGATGCTGATGACGACGATGATGATGTTGTTGTCTGCATCCAATAATAAACATTTACATTCTACAATGTTTCCGTCGGCGTTTTAGTTCCTTTCGTTCGTCGTTTAGACAACGACTGTGAACATTAATCTGCGAGGTCGCTGTAAAAAGTTGAAAAAAAAAACAGAATATTGTTAATGACCTCATTAGGAAACATTAAACAAGAAATGAAACTGAAACTTTGTCCTTTAAAGCAAAAGAGGCTATACACATACTCTCACGCACACACACACACACCCAAATATACATTAGTATTTCGAACAAAAAGGTTAAGTCGATTTAGAATTCTTCTTTGTTCAGTTGAGCAAATTGTTGCCGTAACAGAGTTAATTACAGCTGGCAAACAGAAGCAACAAAATGCTGGCTACATAATATGTTCCTTTGCTACATTTTTTTTTTTGATTTGTTAATCTTTGTTAAGATGAATGTTTCCATTCCTTCGAAGCTGCATTTGGGAGGAAACATAAAGATTAATATTGACTCAAGTATTTGAAAAAATAAACTGTTCATAATAATTGTAATAGTAATTCGACGGGAGAGGCTGTGCTTTTCAATTTGGAGACGGCACCAATCTCCCCCTCTGTTTTTGCATTCATATTAATTTCATATCCGTCGTGGTCATGGCTTGTGTCGTATGGTCTCTGTCCGAGAGAGACAGATGTGTCTCTGAGACGCATCAGACATACGAACATACTAACTAACCAACTAATCAGTTTAATTTAACGTCAATTGCATGGTAATTCGCCCAAACAATGCGTCACATTTCAGATTAACTTTTAATTGACACACTCTATATGCGCACACCCACTCAAAGCGACCCCTCCCCTCGTTCCATCATGCCATTTTAATGCTACCCCAATTTATTGTCCAGTGGAAATGCATTGGCGGTGCTAACAAATGTCAGGTTATCAATAAAAGCAGCAACGTTAAATTCGGGTATGTAAAGAAATCAGAGACGATTGTGGTTCTACTTTTCGAAATGGTGGACGAGAGCAATTGTGTTATGAATAGCTGTTTTATTGGGTTTATTGCGAACTAAAACTTCCAGCAACATAGTAAAGGTGTCAGCAGTATCTGGTACATGACAAAGAAGGTAAACACATTACTGAAATGCCTAAAAGTATGCAGTGAAATGACTTTAATAACAGTCGACAAAGTCATGCTTCGGTTATGTTATGCCATAGAATATTTTATTTATGCATAATCGTATGTCCTTTTGCCATTGGAGTTGAAAACTACCACCAAAGCGACCATACCCAATCTGCCTAGTACATGTTCCGCCACCAGGAAAACCAGAGCCAGCTACGCCGGGTAGCAAAGAAAGACCCATTAAAAATGCATCATCATTAACTTACGTTTATAGGCGCATGTTACGCCAAAATTTCATTTTGGGAACAACGCCTTGGGACAAAACCAAGGCGGTGTTTATTTTCCATTCATTGCCCAAAGTTGGAAAACAACAGGGACCAAAGAATATTTTTAGAAAGGTGCTAAATAAATTGAGACGAATGAAATAACTGTGCCAGCCGCTACAACACCTTTGCTGTTGTTGTCGTCGACGACAGCAGTACGGCAACCGGTAGTATTTTATGTTTAATAACGTCCATTTATGTGAACGAAACATTTTTATTTTGTGCCGGGCAAGTGGCGGGCGCCTGGGCTAGAAATTCACAACATAAGGGAAATGTCATAACACATTTATTATAAACAAACGACCATTTACGAACTGGATAATGACCATGTCCTGCGTGGTGAATGGGTAATATTTACGCGTCCATATGCCATTGTATCTTCCGTCATTGTAATGCGTATTGCTTGCCACTGGCATGTTTGCATGCACAAATTTAGAGATACAATTTTATGTTGTACGGATTGAGAAAGGTACTCGACAGACCGCACAAATCTTTTCCCATACGGAATGCCAGTCACCACATCGTACACATTGCTTGAAATATCATACCATGTATCGGATTTACTGGTCTTGCTTAAAATTCACATTAGCGATTTATGACTTCGCAATCTAGAACTGGGTCATTCTCTTCTTCCCTCTTAAGTCTGGTCATTGTTTCATTATTTGTTTTTGAATGGAAAAGTGGGTTCTTTTTAGGATCCCTCCTCCAGGTTGCATTTGATGTTTTAAAACTATGAAAATGGATATCCATTTTACATTTCCCTTTCCGTCAAAACAATCTTGTTCACATTTCCGTGCATTTTACGGGATTCCACAAAAAATTCCAAGTTATTTTTTCCAAAAGCAAAATATTAACTAAACATAGTTGTCCATCCCCCTTGCAAGTTGTGCAAACCACCACACACATCACATCTGTACGGAGCAAATGTCGAAAATCGACAATACAAGAGTAATAATTTATCAAAAACTTTTCAATGCTGGTCTGCTGACACCCCCAACGGCATGTAGATGGCTAAAGAATTAACGTTCGACCAAATCGGAGAGGGTGGATTTGTTTGTAGCTGCACACGACTTTGTGTTATTTCTTACATCTTTCGACTCGAGTTTTAGTTTCATTTCATGCAAAATTCCGATGCTTTCCACATTTTGTGGCCATGGTAAAGTTGATGTTGTGTACGGGAACACGGACGATTCATACTTTTGCAAAGGCACATACATATGTATACATACAGGCACACTGGAGTATCGTGCTGGTAGCTGGCGTCCCTTTTCGAGCTGTGCATGTTGACGATGTGTTTAAATGGAAAACCGGAGAAATACTTCATCCACAACAGGAACACCAGAGTTGAGGTAAACAAACAACCGAATAAAAGCCAATGTCTATCGACAAACGAAGCCCATGGAACAATGGTGGGATGCACTTTTGAAATATATACCATTAAAATAATAACTTTTGTGGTCAGATTCGACACGTTTTGTTTATAGCGCCGATAATTATCATTACTTTCAGTCTGGTTAGAATTTTGATATTCTAAAGGTAATATTTTGTTTTAATACGCGACTCAATGTTTGACGTTTAGCGGCGGATGTTGTCGTCTCAAGACCACAGACAATATGCAAAACTGTTTTTTCCAACGCATTTCGCCAATAAAGCACGTTTGGTATATACTTGCAATCTCGAACCGTATTCAAGAATTGTTTAAAGAAAAACTTAAGAACAATTAAAGTTTCAAATTAAAAATGCCGAATCTACCCCAAGGGTATTTTCTGTATTTTTTGTATTTTTACTATCAGTCTTTACATATTTTTACACACAAGTACATTGAAGTTAATTTTTTTAATAAAATAAACTGCCATAAAATTTGAAGTGTTTTGTACACGATCTGTTTAAATATTAAAACCCGTGCGACAATTATTTATTTTGATATTCGATACCTATGGATCAAAGTCAGTGATGTAAAATGTGAACTTCCACATCGAAAAGGCCATTCATAGCCCTAAACAAAAAATTAAACTATAAAGACTCATTTCAGAAATTTCGAAATGTCGAATATGTATGTTTACTCGCTCAGGAATGTGAAATTTCATTAACTTTTCATTTTCTAATTCCCATTATGATCAACCCTTTCCTCCCTGTCGCATTCTCTAGAAGCCACTAATAATTTCTCTGTGTCAATTTCATCTAGCCATGCCGTGCCATACACCTACTCACACAAACGCAAAGATAGCCTCACACCCACTATCTTTCTATTCCAAGGGAAAAAGTCGACAAAAATCGCATTCAACTGCAAACAAAATGGCATGTGAAAACCACGACTCATACGAGTTTAATCTCGCAAGAGGGAAATGCACGAAAGCCACAAAATAAGCAAAATACCTCATGAGTGTAAACTTAAACCCATATGGAATACAAGTCAGGGGTGCTGGCAGCCGACGGGACATTGTGCCAAGCTGCACAATCTGATAAAACAGGCAATCCGACAGGCAGACGGGCGAAAGCGGATAAATGAAGACAAGGATATGCAAAGCATCTTGATTGTGCTGTAGCACAAAATTCCATTTAAACACACCACAGACAGCCACGACGTGCACCAACACACGTACACTAGCTTGCTACCAGCAACAGCCAAAGGATACGCCATTACATTAAGGATACACTACAAAATTGGCTGCTTCCCGTTGTCAGTTAGTATTTCCCTTGCAAATTCACGTCCCACCGATGCGTACCGTATTCATGAGGCAATGGTGATGCCACAAGTTGGGGCAATCTTTTAGGGGAATATAATGGACAAGCTACAGCATGTTTGTTTTTTAATTCTCTGGTTTAGTAATATTTCATTAAACGATTTTATATTCGACAACAGCCAAAGATTGACATGCGACACGTTCCTTGGGCCCATAGGACCTTATGAAGCGCTGTCCCCCAGCCGGACATAATTAAATTCAAATTATGTTTCTTTGTTTCAAAACATGCAACAGCATGAATATTTTTCACCCATCCTGCCTCTAGTAAAACATAGAGGAAGAAGTCAACAAATGTTAGTTGTGGCCCTAAGATATGTTTATTTAATTTTGAGGTTTACACATTTCTTTTTATTCTACTACATATGGATTGAGGCCATTTCATAACCACTAACACGCAGCCACCCACAAAACTACGCATCCGCGCTTAAATCCACATGGACGCATTCATGAGTAGTTTTCCAATCGTGTGACATCATAATTGAATCGTTTATAATAAAGTCGATGTCAGTGGGATTTGTCGTCCGTCAGTTAATGGGATTATTGGCAACAGCAGATAGCGAGATGCAAACAAAGAGACCTGGAAGGGTGCGGGAGTATGTTTTAATTAAACGCATATGTGCACTTTTAATTACTTCACAATGACACCGATCAGGTGACCAATTTAAAATGCCTGCAATCTCATTTATAACAGGGTGTACCGACCAAACTAGACAAAATGTGGACAAGATCTTCGACTTACCCGACCTAATTGAATCGTTTATAATAAAGTCGATGTCGGTGGGATTTGTCGTCCGTCAGTTAATGGGATTATTGGCAACAGCAGATAGCGAAATGCAAACAAAGAGACCTGGAAGGGTGCGGGAGTATGTTTTAATTAAACGCATATGTGCACTTTTAATTACTTCACAATGACACCGATCAGGTGACCAATTTAAAATGCCTGCAATCTCATTTATAACAGGGTGTACCGACCAAACTAGACAAAATGTGGACAAGATCTTCGACTTACCCGACCACTTATTTTAAATGTAACGGACTAATTTTCAGATGCATGGTCCATATTAGGTAGAAATCGGGAAAAGATAATCCCCTCGAAAGGTGGCATCATACAGGTGTCTTATGAAATTTGAATTTGTTAACACTGTACACTGCACACGTTAAACTAAGATCAAACATCATTTCAAGATCGATGAATCTGACAGACAAGTCCAACATCATCATGTTCGCCATATATCCCAGTTGCACGTTGTCCGTGTAAGAATCATCTTTTATTTAATTCTATAAATTTAGGTTATTGGGGAATTTTTATATTGACAGCATTTTGTTGAAATCGGTACACCCTAATCAACTCTCACAATATCCGTTACACATTCAAACAAATCCCATAAGTACTGTCAACTTATTTTGTAATGCGGTTCTCGACTGGTCTATTTCAAGCCTTTTTCCTATTCTGCAAATGCATCATAGTATGTGTCTGACTGGTCTGGCTGGCCTGGCTGGTTTCAAATTAATTAAAACATCAATGATTCCAACTAAATTTAGTCTTCTTTATGGCGTTTATTTTATATTGTCGTTCGGGCAGCACCCACCACCGCTTGTCACATAAATTGAATTATAACGTCCGATGACTCGTCGTTGATGCTCTTGAGTGGCTTAACAAGTCCTTGGGATTTAAGCAAATAAATTTATTTGGAATTAAGCATAAATAACTTGTTATCACTTGACAAACACTATTAAGGAAGTTTCTCTGCCAATGGGGGGAAACGAAAACCGAAAGGGACTAGAGCAAAGTTTGAAATACAGATTTATGAGGAAGAAACACAAGCAAAAAATGTAACCAGTTGCAGTCAAACATTATGTCTGTTCGGACATATTTACTGTATGGATTATATATTTATATATATACCGAATATGTATCTGTGCTTGCGTGCATGTTTTAAGATTTGGCCATGGCTATATGGCGAAAATACGGCTATAGAAACGGATATTATTTGTTATACTTTTAACTTTTGGATTGAAGATACCCTAGCGTTTTCGACACTCAAAAATTAGAGTGAAACCTTGTGGATTCAATTTTGCGAAAAATGGCGAAACTTACCAATTTACTTCTACTCTGCGATAAGTAAGGCGAGTATCAAACGGTTCTGAAGAGATTTCCATATTTAAAAATTGGCGAAGAATTGAATTTAGAAAAGATGCCGCATTCAAATTGAACTGATGCCTCAAAGGTCCGAAGGACCAAAGGTCAATCACCAACAACAACTTTTCATTTCAATGTCTGCCACTTAAAACTGGATCACAACAGTGGATAACTAACTTTGCTTTGATAAGTGTGACAAGTCATGGAACATAAAATGCCACTACAACACCATGCCAGTAGATTTCTCAATTCAAATGTGTTCAAAACGATGTTACTCAATTTGGAAACAGTTTGCACATTGCATACGCCATTTGAAACCCGTAAATAAGGGCTTAGCAAAAAATATACAGTGCCCATATGTATTTTTTTTTTTTTTTTTGAGATTTATATATATATATTTTTTTGAGATGTGGTGTATACACAACTATACGAAACTCTGAGGGATAGTTTTGTTTCATTGTGTCCTTTATCCGTATGACTATTTTCGTTTCATGGATGCGTTCGTGCCCACATTTGTGTATTTTTCCTTACTTCCGCAGAGGTATGTTTGCTACTCAAACATCATAAACACATCAGTGGGTCGATTCACTATCAAACTTAAAAAATTCTCAAATCGATAAAATATTGTAACGACAAAATAAACAATATTTCAATTCTATAATTCTATGTATTTTTTTTTGAGATTTATATATATTTTTATTTGAGATGTGGTGTATACACAACTATACGAAACTCTGAGGGATAGTTTTGTTTCATTGTGTCCTTTATCCGTATGACTATTTTCGTTTCATGGATGCGTTCGTGCCCACATTTGTGTATTTTTCCTTACTTCCGCAGAGGTATGTTTACTACTCAAACATCATAAACACATCAGTGGGTCGATTCACTATCAAACTTAAACAATTCTCAAATCGATAAAATATTGTAACGACAAAATAAACAATATTTCAATTCTATAACATTTTTTAACAACAATTGTTAAAATTTGGTCTGTTCCCGTACTGCAAGAATCAACTACTTTTTACTACAATAACAAAATTTCCTTTATGATATCGAAGAAAATAGTAAAATCGAGTAGATTCTTGCAGTACGGGAACAGACCAATTGTTGTTAATAAACAACACCAACAAAATCGAAGTTAACTTAACGACAAATATTGAACATGCCTCGTTTTGTTCAAAATGTTCCAAATTAAAAGCTTTTTGAAAGTTTATCGACAATTTGTCTACATTTTTACAGAATAACATGTTCGTTACTGCAAACGATTTTATGTGTAGACAAAATTGTCGATTGTCGGATCGTTATAAGTTACTGAATCGACCTACAGAAGTGGGCAAAATGATTTATTGACTCTTGCGGCAAGTGTCGTTCACTGGCTGGATATTTTAAATGGAATTTTAACATTCGTAAATGTTCCGCATCTTGAGAAGCCCAGGTGAATGGTCGTGGCTAGCCCAGGTGAATGGTCGTGAATTTAAGAGAGCTTCGATTTGAGCATAAATTATAACATTTTAATACAACTATTAAATTCAATTCGAAAGGGGCATGGGATGGACACATGGTATAATAATAGAAGGTAACAGCAAGTGTTGTTGTACAAAAACGATACAACAACCACATGGAAATTTGTTGTTGTAAGTTCTACTAGTGTCAACTCATTTGACAGAAAAATGTAAATAAACAAACAAATTATCATCAAATTATTTTTATTTTGAAAATGAAATTTTTTCGAATCCTCAAAATAAAAATTGAAAAACATGAATGAAAATCTATCAAATTTATATTTCTATCTATTCCACATCTTTCCTATAATTGAGCCATTGCCATATATATGTGTAACACATATGAAAATGCTGGGAATAGCGGTTTATTCCTTGAAGAAAGATTTGCTTCCTTAAACTTTCCCAGCAGGCAGATTGAGTAAATTGAATACAGGAGCACATTTAATAAAAAACAATTTTAAATTGTATGCGTTCCCAATTTTCCTGTTGGGTGATTAAAAACATAATTTGTCAAACTCATATTGACACTAGTATTACGTTGGAATCAAATCAGCTGGGATTTGCTGTTACCTTTTATAATTGTACCATGGGATGGACAATGGAAATAGTGGACAATTTCTAAATAATGTGCTTAATAAAAAAAACTGTCTGACGGTAAGTTATAAAAAAGTTAATTTGAAGATGACAATTCAGATTTCTGTTAAATTATTTGATAGTTAGTTACATAATATAAGAACTTACTCTTACCTGGATTCGTAGGACCAAGCTCATTCAGAGACAAGTGTATTTCCAAATTAACAAACAGATGACAGACACTTGCCTAATAAGAAACAACTTACAATCGACCAAAGAGAAAAGTGGGACACTGTGATTTCATACACGAATGCCAACGCTCTATTGTCGCCCACATTTCTTTAATTCGTGTTGTAGAAATTAGCAGGGAGAAGGCGATAGCACTTGCCAAATCCACGATTCACCACTACTGTTGCTATTACACCAAACAATTGCAACAACATCGAGTGAGAAGCGCAAAAGAAGGCACTTGGTGTCATTTTCCGGACATTATTGTCACGAAACACTTTCTTGTCGTCCCATTATGTTGCCCACATACTTGTTGGAAATGAAAAGGCGACGACACATGCAAAAATCACAATCAAACGAGAGGCTCAAGGGAAACATTCAGCGTTATTATCCGAGTCTTATTGTCTCCAACTTTTTTCTCTTTATGCACAAACTTCGGCAGCAGCGAACAACAATAACAACGATCGATATTTTCAATTTTGTTCATTTTGCAGCCGTTTTGTTTTCCTGTTGGATATATTGAGCAATGAACTTTGAAATTCACAGTTAGTAACTATTTATTCCTAATTTGCCGCGAATATAAATCGTATGACCACTTAGTTAAAATTATTTATTACTGTGATCACTTTTTGTTAAGCAACCTAACCGAACCGAGAAAAAAATATGCACAATCTGATTGATTTGCCGACATGGGCTCGTTAGAAGAAATGTAGACAGTATGACGTATTGAAGCAGTGATGCCAACATTAAATAAGCGATTTATTTTTTATGCCTACAGTTAGATTGGTGAAGTCAGACAATGTAGCATATAGTCTAGAGTCTAGACTATAGTCAACCCACTAGTGGGCGATATGGATTTTTTGGTGGGCGGTAGGATTTTCCTAAGTATATTATATATTTTAAGACATTTTGAATTTGAAGACATTTTGAACTTACAGGTGTACCAGTGGATGAAAAATCAATTTACAGTTAATGCTAAGGAAGCTGATACAAAGTATCAAGAAGAACTATTAGAAATAATATATGATGGATATTGTAAAATTTTATATCCAAATATGTGGAAAGAGGTATTCAAATTATTAGTACCTTTTCCTACCTCATATTAAACCGCCTTAATATTTCAGAAAGAGGAGACCTTTGCTTGTTTTTGACGAAAATAGAACCAGATATTAAATATTTAATTTCGCAGCATCAGCCCCAGGGATCCCATTATATACTTAATATTTTACTATACTTAATTAAAATTACTTATGGTGTTTTTACACGATATGTATTTTACATATGTGCTGTCACTTTTTTGCATATGGAAATCGAACTCGTCATGTGAAACATACGGAAATTTCAATGTGTCAAAACGATATGCAATTACATACATATGTATTTTTTCCGAATAGGACGCGCTCTATTTTCGTATGTGAAACATAAGGAAATCAGCTGTTTGAATGAAACACATTGTTGGAAGAATATATTTCAATTGCAAGTCAAAGAAAAGGATCAAAAGGCAACAATTACAAATTATTATTTCGTCTGTAGGTGTTTAATAAAAAAATGATGTTGATTTAACAAAAAATAAAATTGTTTTTTTGTTTATAGGTTATGTCATATGTAAAATACATATGCCGATTTGAACACAAAAATAAATGTTTTGTGTACGCCGCTAATTTTGACACACATAAGGAATTACATATGGATGAAAAAAGTGACAGCACATATGTAAAATACATATCGTGTAAAAACACCATTAATAAAATGTAAAGCCTTATAAATAAAAGCAGTTTATCAATAAACAACACTGTGGATTAAGTGGGCGGTAAGAATATTTTTCTATCACTCGAGGTGAAAAAGTGGGCGGTAATTACAAAAGGTTGACTACCCCTGGTCTAGACAAACGACAGCTTTAATTTGCATTAACAGCCTAATTCACATTAGTTTGTACATTATATCTATTTTTATGTGTGTGTTGTTAATGCACACAATAGTTCCGTTTCAGAACCTGCAAGAATCTACTAATTTTACAAGTTTTGCAACATTTTACCAGAAAACCTTTCATGAACCCACAATACTAGTAAATATTTCAACCAAATTTAAGAGGACACAAAACAAAATGGCCTTCTCTTTGTAGACTTTTTACTCGAGAAATTTGGGCGAGTAAAAATGGTAAACAGGAATGCCAACATCTGATTGGCTGTTGTGTTGATTTTGAAGTATTGTCATCTAATATTGAAATATTTACGAGATTTCCCTTCTGGAACTTTTCGAATTATTTTGTACTTTGAGAGTGATTTTGGCATTATTCCCTTTTACTAGATCTACTATTAAAAAAGTACTGGAACAAACCAAATAAAACTGATTTTTTTCTGAATTTAGTATTTTTAATCTGACAATACTATTTTTTTTTTAAATAAAATGAGAAATATTCATTCAAATTGCGAGCTTTTCACAAACATGTTTGCTACTATTCTTCGTTTTTGTCGTCTATCCATATTATAAAGATGTTACTCATAAAATATAGGAAACAAATGTCAATATTTTCTTCCTACTCAAAGACAAACAATATTTCATAAATGCAGAAACTCTCGTCTGTCAGGGGTAAATAGGGCATTTGCCGCTTTTTTCATAACCTGCATGACTGTTGTCATATGTAAACCAGTAAGGAAAGTAGTAAAGTCGGACGGGGCCGACTATATGATACCCTTCACCACTATGGGTGTATTTAAAAGATGCATCCTAACAGAAGGGCCATTTACATGAAATTTTATGAAATAAAATATGTGACCTTTATCTAAATGTGAATCGACTTTGATCATAAACTAATTTAGACTAATGTATGCACGTTTTTTTCCTAATGGATATATTTTGGGTCCTACTTAAAATCGGACGAAACTAATGGGAGATAAAACTAAATTTGGACGGATTCCAACAAAACTTGACACACCATTGGCTAAACCATTTTCAGTACGTTGTGCAAAATAAATCCGAACTGGTTTCAGCAAACTTTAGTTCGTTGTGCAAAATTGTGTGACAATCTGCCTAACTTAAGGTCTTAAAATAGGACAATTTTCAGAAACTTTACACACATCATTCTAGACTCAATTCAGAACACACATCGTTCTAGGGTTTATTCAGTAAGCTATGCCACATTTCGTGCAAATCGAAGGATATATAGGGACTTTGGTACACCATTTACATTAAATCGTTCGAACATATATATGGGAGCCATATCTAAATCTGAACCGATTTTCAAGAAATTTTACACACATCATTCTAGACTCAATTCAGTACCCTATGCCAAATTTCTTGAAAATATAAATATATATTGGGACCGTTTATATTAAATCGGTCTAACATATATATGGGAGCTATATCTAAATCTAAACCGATTTTCAAGAAATTCTACACACATCATTCTAGACTCAATTCAGTACTCTATGCCAAATTTCATGCAAATCGGAAGATATATGGGCAATATTGCCAATTTTTTAACATAGCTGAAGCGGAAGTTCACCCCTTTATAACTCGGGAACTACTTAAGTATATGAAAAAAAGTGAATAGTTTTGGGTTAATTTATCTGTCGTTGCAAACTGCTCATGATATTGACCTCCAAACTTTATTTTGGTGGAAGCTGTGTCTACTTTAATGTAAAAAAATGTGTAAAAACACGTTGAGGCGAACCAGTTTTTTTATGTTCTCTATCGATTTGTGACTAAGCCACTCATTGCACGGTCTTCGTGTCAAAATAAAACTAGAAGCCAACAAAATGGGGACTACGCCCCTTATGTATCATTTTTCAAAATTTTCACTGCATCTACCTTTAAATGATGCTGACATTTTGAAGCTCGATTTTGAGTGTTTTTTTAATTTTAATTCTAGCTTTAATACGCAAACAGGAATTTCTAAAAATCGATTATAAGATTATTGTAGTCGCGAATCTGCGTCATTTGATATGTATTTTGTGTATGTAGTATGCACAGCTTCAGAGTAATACTCATCCGAAGGTGCGAATTTTGTGCGATCAAATTTCTAAAAAACCTATTTTTCGGGCCAAATTTTTAGATCTGTCAACTGAATGATATGGGTACCCGCGATCAATAAGGTTTTTTACGTTTCGGATGATATAAAATCTTCTTCGTGAAAATCCATCTATTAGAACGGCGGGAACTGGCCTTCCAAAAACACGAAATTTGGCAAAAAATGTTTTTGAAAATATCGCGGATTTATTTGCGTTTTCTGTGTATCATTTCCGCTTCAATAAATGACCTCATATGGATTTTGATCTTTTTCGAAAAGAGAACTTTAAAAACTTCAGCCGAAAGAGAGATGTACGCAATTTATCTCAAAAATAGATTGTGCTGGCACATCCATGGTTCTTAATGGACCACATTGAAATGGTATAGATCGATGTATTTTTTTAGGGTGCACACCGAAATCGGATGCGCGTTAATGGCATATGCAGTTTTTGGAAATTATTCGCGTTTTACGATTTTTTGGGTACTTCAATGCAACGTGTGGCACATCTTAGCCGTCAAATGAAATTTCGCAAAATATGCATGGATTGGAAGATAAACTTCAGTACTTCCTGGAAACCGCATGCGCATCAAATGATTTTGAGAATTACGCGATTTAGACGCAATTTATCTCAAAAATATTGTGAGCTGGCACATCCATGGTTCTTAATGGACCACATTGAAATCGGTATAGATGGATATATTTTTTTAGGGTGCACACCGAAATCGGATGCGCGTTAATGGCATATGGAGTTTTCGGAAATTATTCGCGTTTTACGATTTTTTGGGTACTTCAATGGAACGTGTGGCACATCTTAGCCGTCAAATGAAATTTCGCAAAATATATATGGATTGGAAGATAAACTTCAGTACTTCCAGGAAACAGCATGCGCATCAAATGATTTTGAGAATTACGCGATTTACACGCAATTTAAAATGTACATTTCATAATATTATTTTATTTTAAGATTTATTCCTATTTATAGAATTCTAAGATTAATTGGTAGGGTCTTGATATAATCCACAAGGCGTATACTTATACACAAAAAGTGATTATTATTATATATGTCAATTTTTCGGCGAAAATCGGGTAAAATAGCAGAATAACCCCAACATTTTTTTCTGAAATTTCTTGTATACAATTAAAAAAATAAATATGATGACATTATTTTTCCGAACCAAAAACAAATATTTTTTCTCAATATATTGTTTTGTTGTCGCTGTGATTTAGAAACCGCTACACGGACTTGTGTGATTTTGATATCATTTGATTCACCATGGTGTTTAGATTATGTAGATATTTTTAAATTAATTTTTAGGTGTGTGTATGTCATTAATATAATGAAAATATTGACGTAATCTGCTATATTTTTTTATTTTTCTCATATTTCGCGAATATTTGCAACTTTATCGTGATTATTATAATATATTCATATTCTCATTTTACGGAGGAAGATATATATCAACGTTTTTGGTCAATATAATAAACGGCGTAATTTTAAGATTTTTTTCTTATGCTCAAAATTAAAACCTCGATAACTTTTGCGCGCATCAACCAAAAATTTGATCGCGAACGGTTTCGGATTTAGGACATTTTTCTCTATATGTGTACCAAAAATCATAGATGTGCCACAAAAACAAAAAAGCTGATTTTTTGAAAATGGAATATTAAAAAATTGGCAATATTGCCCATATAGGGACTTTTGTACCTAATTTACATGAAATAGGACGAAAATATATATGGAAGCTATATCTAAATCTGAACCGATTTTCAAGAAATGTTACACACATCACTCTAGACTCAATTCTCTACGCTATGCTAAATTTCGTGCAATTCGGAAGATATATAGGGACTTTTGTACACCATTTACATGAAATCGGACGAAAATATATATGGAAGCTATATCTAAATCTGAACCGATTTTCCCAATTTCAATAGGGTTCGTCCTTGGGCCAAATAGACTACCTGTGCCAAATTTCATCCAATTCGGATAATAAATGCGACCTGTACTTTGTTTACAATTTAACATGGACGGACAGACAGACGGACGGACGGACATGCATAAATCGACTTAGAAGGTGATTCTATGCATGTTCTCAAAAGGAACCATGTGTCTATCTCGTTTCCTTTTGCCTGTTACAAACATATGCACAAAGACATAATACCCTGCACCACAGTGTGGTGAAGGGTATAAAAATGGGCCGAAATGGATTCAACATTGAAGAAATTGAAAAATTGTATAATGCCGTTGCGATAAAATTAATATCTGCATTCATGATTTAATAATTATTTTTCAGATTGTCTGGACAAAGACCATTTTAAACTTTTGTACAATTAATGCTTGATCTCAATTGTCTTTGACTGTTGTGTCGCTTGTAAACGCAGGGTAACAATTCCACAATAACTCAAACAGAAAAATAAAGAGAAAACTCAGAAAATAAAGGGATAACTTATTTGTTTCATGTATTAAAGTCACTTTGAGAATTAGTAGCAAATACTCAATTTTGTATGAAATCGACATTATTTCGATTGCAATTAAAAAAGCGAATTTTATTTTCCATCGGATGCGCTTTAATCTGTTCGAGTAAAGCATTCAAATAATTAGTAAGCTATAAAAATCAAGAATATCCGTCATTGCTGGTTACTTTATGGAAGAACTGGGCTTTTCTGGCTTGTTTTCACGAAAACGTGCCAGGGTGGAGCAACACTGGGCTAGTTGAACAAGGGAGTGTAAGGTGGGGTAAGGGGGGGGGGCGACTGAGTGAATTCTCCAAGAAAGAAATAACCACTTATATGTATATTAACTTCACATATTGATGGCTGTGATAAGAACGGTGGTGATGTATTTCACTTTTCAAATAATTCAGATAAACAGTGTTATTACTGACGTAGACTAATGCCTATTAATTTCTTAGGACTGATATTTACAGCCATATAAAACTCAGTGAAAACTTATATATTTATTATTTATTAAGTTAAGATTACCACAAAGCGAACTACTTTCTAGGACAAACACTCATTATTCGCATGGAGTTATAGAAGTGCCCTTGTGACCAATCAGCTTTGTTGTCGTTTACTATCTAGGAAGTGTTGCAACAGCTAAACTTCTCAGGCCATCCTTTATTCACTGTCGACTTCCTCGAAGAAATGCAGGTCTTCAAATATGCTCAGTGACCTCTCTATGACCTCATCCCTGTAACGCCATAGATTCGTATCGACTACCGGGTCGTTCAGAGTCGCCTTAACCGGTGGTTCACGATAATGTTGAAGCTGGGCTACTTCAGCAGCGAACGAATAGCTTCGGCACACGTCATTCGAATTGTGCATCGGAAAATGGTTGTGAACTGCTATCACCCAGTCTGTGTTGTGAAGACATTTGGTTGCCCAATCGGGTCGGATGTGCTCACGCACTCGGTATACATGCTGCATCATGTAGAAATACTCTGGGATGTCACGATTGTAGGCTGGTTTATTCGCATACTTGGGGAAGTATATGCAACGGAAACAGAAACTAGCAAATCGCTTACAATTAGTGGTGTGAATAGTCTGCCCAAACGCCATCAGGTCGCTCCAATTTGAGAAATTGCCAACTGGCATGGGCAATTCATCGGTGTCGATCACGGCCACATGCTGATACCGATACATGTTGCGATACAGACAGTCGTTGTATGGCACCAATTCATGCAGGATTTTGGCGTAGGAATTCTTTGACATTGCCATATGTCGATACTCTGGCGTATTGCTCAACTCCAGTGACCAACTGAATGGCAAATACTCCAAGAACCCCGTCCGCTCATAATAGTTCAGCACCTTGGTTGTATTCGGATGCACCTGCAGTTTGTACATGGTGACCTTTTCGGCGCCTAGAGAACGCAACGTTTCCAAAAACTCTACAAAGCGGTACGACATGTCCTCGTGGGGATAATTCAAACCTTTGATACAGACAGCAAAACCCTTTTTCTTCTCGTTTTCTTTTAATGGCTGATAGAACACCCTGACGTTGTTGGTTGCTTTGTCACAGGGCGAGGCCACCAGCGAAACAGACTTTGGTATCCACGTGTTGTACTCCTGGGGAATGCTGCAGCTCAAAAAGTGAGCGTAATTCTGGCCAGATCCATGGCCCCACAAGTACAACCAAATGCTGTGAATAGTGTCCACCTTTGTGATCACCGGCTGTGGCTGTTCGTCGTACCACAGCTGACAGTAGCTGGTTGGATAGTCGCTGACATTTGGAGATATGTAGTTCATCATGGTCAAAATCCGAACCACTTGTTTGCCACGTGTGATACTCGGCCGTCGGTCTAAGTAGGCTCCGAAAATAAAATTTGTGACATTTCCATTGTCATACTCTTGCCAGTAATCATTCCGAATTCGGATCTGACGAAAAGTGGGGTACCACGCACATGAACTATTTAGATTACGCTTGCTGTAATTTACGTTGTCGACATATTCGATCGGCAGGAACGGCATTTCCCGCCGAATATTTTCATGTATTTGCGATGCGTTTGGACCTGAAAGTGTTTACACGGAAAATTGTATCAAAGCAAAGAGTGAGACAGAGAAAAGTCTTACCACTTCTTGTATCAATGGCCAAACGCTTTCTAACTTTAGCTAGCACCAATTTGGTCTTCCCGCCTATGGTGCCCTCGTTGAATTTCTTCAGCAATGTTTCGCGATTCAGCATCGTAAACACCACCATATTCATCACCAACAGGCTTAGGAAAATCCGACCAACAATCTTGTTTCTATTCCACATTGTCTATATAGTCCAACGATTGCTCAGAGAACGTCTGACCGGCGACTCCTTCCAAGATATACTGAGTCATCTTTGCACTAACATTGAATGTCCCGTGTGCCGCGGTACTGTCAAATAGTTTGTGTCAAATACCAGTGCATGTTCCGTAATCAGATGTATACGCATTGATGTTCAAATTTGATAGCCTGGAAATACATGTTTTGATAGTGGGTTGATAACGAATTTACGTCTGTAGGTACAGCATCGACGAAAGACGTTTGCGTCTAACCGCCCCTTACCGTCTGCTCTGTGATCCACCGAAAAATGTTCATTCAATTGGTACACTGGCCTTGACTACACCAATTCTCAATAAATATCAGTATTTCAGTATTTTTTCTCCATATGAAAGATAAATCCATCAAAATTCAAAAAGTCAAATTGGGGTTCTCTACGATTGCCCCGTCTGGTTACAAATAAACAGGTCAAAGCTATAACTAATAAATATAAGTCTGTGTTTGTATGTGAATAAACAATTGTTTTATTTTTCTCTTAAGTTAAACTAATAAATATTATATTAAAGCTAGTACATCTCTGATTCGCGTAACATCATCTCCGACGACAACTAGCGCGACCTATTTCACCAGACCTGCTTTGCGCAATGCCGACGTCGTCTGTTCAACCAAAGCGGTTCGATAGCGCTCAATACCATGATCGGCTATCACTTCTCGGAAATTCGGGCTAGGCTGCTCATCGTGGTAGTGTTGCAAATGGGCAAGTTCTTCCGGCACATTGAATGGATTGCAAGCGTTCAACCACTCCAGGCTGTAGTGATTGTGCAGGGTCACTGCTTTGGATGTCCGATGCAAGCATTTGGTAGCATAACCTACGCGGGAATAGTTACTCGTTCGGTACGTATGATTCAAGAAGAACATATAGGGTGGACTCGTGGGGCTACCTGGCGGTGTGCTGTAGTCCTCTGTGCTGTTGGCGATTACGAATCGCCGGGGATTGTATGGAAAGTAGGTGTTACGGAAGCATAGCGCAGCAAACCCCTGCGTACAGTTCTTCGACTCTCTGTACGGCATGGATGCTTGGACGATGTCATGCCACGACCGCCGTTCTCCGCGCGGCATTATAATTTCGTCGACATCGACTAGGGCGATGTACTCGTACTCATACAAATGGCGGTAGAAGCAGTCATTGTAGGGCACCAACTCGTTCAAGCGCTTGTTAAATTGTGTAGATTTTAGAATCCAGTGTTGCAGGTGGGGCAACCCCACAACGCCGCCAACCAATGTGATTGGCCGAACTTCGACAAATCCCTCCTTCTCATAGTAATTTAGAAGCGTTTTGACGTTAGGGTGCACATCAATCTCGTACATGAACACTTTTGCTGCTCCCAGCAGGCGCTGCATCTCGAGCCACTCAGCCAGCCGGGAAGACAGATCAATAAAGGGAAAATCCAAACCTTTTACGCACACGGCAAAAGTTGATTTCCCGTCGACTGCAGAGGGTTTGTTGTAGACCACATTCAGAATATTTAGAGCGGTGTCACACTGATTACCAACGATGGAAACCGCCTGGGGAATACGAGCACCTCCGGTCACATTTGCAGATGGCTTGGCCAAGGGACAAGTAATTAAAACGGGGAAGAACATGCGGGAGCCACCCCAGCGCCAAATAATTTTATATTCATGTATTGGAGGTAATTCCGGAACATTGTCATTTTCATACCAAACTTGGCAGAAGGATGATGGAAAGGGTGGCTTCAGCTGATTGACGAGGCCAAGGATTCGTACAACCGGCCCTTGGGGCAAATCTTCGCGTTCGTCGTAATACGCACCATACAAATGAAATGTAACGTTTTCCCGACTGTACGTCTGCCAGTAGTTATTGTAGAAGCGCAACGACTGCAACCTTGGAAAATTGGCACAGTTAAGAGCTTTGCGCATTGTCCGGTTCTCATGGCGACGCGCGTAACTGAATGGGACATACGGAAGTTCCTTTTGGAATTGTGCGAACAACTCATCGATCGAGGGTTCTGAAAATCACAGAATAGACGATTCGAACTAATTCAGATATTAAAAAGTGAAATCGTTGATTTGTAAAAAGGCCGCTGGCGTCAAAGCTCATTACAGCCTTCTTACAAATGACACAGATCTTGAATGGATAGTTTCTTGGGACATTGGACTCCCGCATTCCTACTATTTACATACTCCATCATGGTACCCCATTTCGAGAAATGAACATCCACTTGATAGCAATTACATTTTATTTACGATATTGACATAGTTTTAGTACAGACCCAGTTAACAGCAGATGTATGCTCTGCGGCATACTTCAAATAACATGCCGAATTCGCATACCTCTATTGTTACTGTTTTCCAGGAAGACATCATCATCGTCTGACAGTTCAATTCCTCCAGCTCGTGCAGATAATTTTGGATTCCGCGATGTGACCATTTCTGCGGCCCCTTGACTCTCGAGGCCACGCAATATCCTGCTGTAGTAGTAGCTGTGACCGCTGTTGAACACATTCATCAGCAATATGATGAGCAGCCACGCAAAGAGGGCAAGTGTAAGAATTTTACAAATTTTCGATTTGGGCGCCATTGCCTCTGTTTTGTATCGGTATTTTGTCTCACGGGCGTTGATTAGGTATTAGGTTCCGCACATTGAGATGCAAAATTAATCCATTCAACTAGCGTTCTAAATAACAACTAAATCAGGTAGAACAAATTTCAAAATACGCCAAGGTTCGTGCGCTCGGCATCTTATCAATTCCAACACTATTCGATAATTCTTGTTGTGTTCCACGAATTCTTTGCCCTTGTTGTTGATGTTGTGCCAATTGACACCCGGTCTAGATAAGTTTTTTGGGGCTTCTTTTCGACGATTAGAACTAATGAATTGGGTGTTGCCACCTTAGTAGCAATTGCATACAAACATTATTCCCGAGGGTATATGGTTGCTAATCCTAATCAACGAATCCGAACTTTATAACTATGCGCAATATTACCCGAAGCCAAGCAATGTTCGGCACCGAAGTGCTGAAATCACAAGTACCATCATATGTAGATAATGTCATTGGTGTGTTAATGGCACTTTTGTATTGGTTAATGCATCTCCATTTTGCACCGCAGTTGTGCACATGAAATGAAGATACACTTTTTTACATACGACGATAATTTCTATCGGGAGTACTAGAAAACAAGAAGTTACTCCCGAATCGATTTCCAGAAACTATCCAAACGATTAAGTTATTGTTCGCGTTTTTAATGGGCACAATGCCGTGTTTGATTAATACATATATTTGCTTAATATATCTACAGCTCATTATGTCCTACCGGGTATTATTGTACCTTACCACGAAGTATAAAATAGTCTTTCACATCTATCGATAACGAGCTAATAGTTTGAATCAATTAAAAGTATCATGGCATTGGGAAAGTTTGCTGGCGATTAAAAAAACATAAATGCTCAAAGGTTAAATGTAAAATATTACCGAGTCGCTGTCAAGCAATGAAAGTAATCAAGTAGCTGTACATGGTTGGGACATGTCTATTTCGACACCTCCGATTGCAGCGGTTCAACAATTCTATATATGTGTTTGTTTGGTATCTAGGCGAATAACTTGTATTCGAGATAGTGTTTATCTTGTCAAATATTTTGGGGATCGGGAATATTTTCCCGTGCTTATTGTTCTCAACTCTGGAGGATGGTATGACAATTCAGGTGAACTGTGTGCAATTCTAAGGAAAAATGTGGAAATAATATACAACTATTGTTGAACCGATAACAAAAATGGGACATTTGCTTCACAACACACAACAGCGAAAATCCATAATCTGTCCAATAATTCCAGACAGGACCAATAAAGAGAGACTGTCGGAGGGTCAGATATATTAGTGTGGTACCTATGAAATTTGTACCAAAAATTGTGATCGGGCTGATTGTCATTTCCATTCAAGAAAACATTAAACGATCGAGGGAAACCCGATAGTGCTTCCATAAGTTATGTTTTCTTTCGCTTTATTCTTTACATATTTAGCTAGTAATTTTAGTGATGACACTGACGGGTTACTGACAAGTTCCACTGGATGTGACAACGGATAATAAAAATCATTAATAAACTATTTTGCTACAAAAATTGGGAGTTCTTACCACCCCCTCATCTTTTATCCAAACGGAATATTGGAACCGCAGAGGATGGCTGTACTTTGAGCCCCCACCACCAATTCCAATCATTTGCCGATAAGTCTTTTGTTATAAAATTGTTTATTCGCGTTGTCAGCTTTCCGATAAACGGCTCTCTGATAAGGCGAGTTATCAAACAGCGATCAGCAGTAATGTTGGTTCTGCGTTCACGCCGTGGACAGTTTGGCGTTGCTAGTAACGAGCAACGGTTTCGCTGGAAATAACTGTAAACGTCGGAACAAGTGTTTCAAGGTGTGTGCGTGTGGGCTCTACCAAAAAGACGAGAACTAAAATATGTTGAGATTCCATTTGGTTTTGGTGGCGGCCGTGGCCCTCACGAGCGTACTCCTGATGAGCCAAGCACAAGTGGCGGCCAATGATCAAATCGAACAGTTGAAAAAACAATTCATGCCGGCCCAGTTCCGAAATGCCAGTTTATCAGAAGGTAAGCTTCTATGTACGTTTTCTGGTTAATTAATTTTTAAACACTTTGTTTTTCGTCTTCGTTCGCAGAGGATCTGAAGAAAATCTTCAAGGAGAAGTGTAAAAAGGCTACGGGTGTCGACAACTCCACTCTATATCAGGAAGTAGAAAAGGGCAGTGTCCTGTTGGTTGCTTGCCTCTCAGGCCTGGCCAATCTAACAGCTTTGCAGCAAGAAATCGAGGAGGCCCGACCATTAGGAGAACTCGATACCGTATTCCATAAGCATTGTCAGAAGGCACCGGCAGCCGAAAAATGTTTCCGTGAATTCAATACTGTCATTCAACCATGTCTGAGTCCGGAGGAGAAATCCCAGAATGCCGTAATGATGCGCATCGTGTCCGGCCTGCTGAACTTTATGTGTGCCCGCGGTGGCGACCAAATAGCTCTATTCGTTGCCGAAGACGGCCCCGAATGCCTGGAGGCGAACAAGGAGGCCATCGCCCACTGTGCCAATAAATCGTTCGCTGAATTCACCCCCAAGAACAAAGTAACAGATCTGTTCAACTTGCCCGACTTCACTTTGGAACCAGAGCACTGTGTGGACCTGGCAAAATTCGAGGCGTGCACGATACACCATTTGGAGCAGTGTCAGGAGATTACACCCGCCAACGTGGCTGAATCAGTGTTTAAGTTTGTGAAAAACGAGACGAGCTGCAAGGCTTTCCTAGAAGGCAAAACCAAGCCACGATCCATTCTCAAGGAACCCAAAAGTTCTGCCTCTGCAATGCCGACTATTACTGGGACCGCTTTTGTGGGACTCCTCTTATCAACGGTGTACGCCAAGTACTTCGTATGATTCCAGTAATTTAGTTCTTAATTGTGTGATTCCCTCCGACGCCCTTTCGAGGCGGTTCAATTGTTATTGTCGCTGTTCTATATTCACATTTAAGTAAAACAAAAGTATTTATTATACCCCAAAATCGACAACATCCCATTCTTTTCATAGCTCGACAGAAACTTCAAAGCATTGGCGAATGAGTCAGGCCATAAACATAAACAATGACCATTGACACATATCTTATCGGACGCGGGCAACACTAATTGGTAACTGGAAACAATATTTGTTTTATGGAACTATGGAACTGATAAGGCCACACTCATCAAAGTGGTGGGTTAATGCATATACGATACACATGTAGAAATAGGTATCCTAAATGAAATTTTTCTTCCAATGTCTAAATTGTTCATCGATATAAAAAATATAAGGTTACCGACATAGGTGTGTTCTGATTATTGTGATGGTATGACGGTAAATTTTATTCAAATAGTATCGAACGGTTTAGGGTTTTCCGCACAACATTGGAAAACATTTGTTGCAGATTGCCACTATCCCTTTCTTTGGAGATCATAGCATTTCACATTTCTCCTATCTAAACTTACTCACACACCCACATTAACAAACAGACACGACAGCGAACCGAAAAACCCTCCCTTTGTTCGCTCATGAACAAAACAATAAAAGTCTCATTAAATATTCATATGATGATGATGATGGTGATGATGACGAGGAGGAGGAGGAGGATGACGACGACAAAGAAATGCTCGAAACGTCTCAGAGCTGCTCAAGGAATACTCCAAAGAAAGCGGTTGCCAGACGTTCATAATAACTCGTTTTGTCTTCATTACCAAGTTATTATGAATGCCCAGAGAAGAGGACATGATTTATGGCAGCAACCTTTTTGATGACTTGTGCAATCTGAGGAAGCCCCCACAATAGACATTTCTATGGCCGTAACATTCAAAGTCCGTCCATGGGGAACAGTTTATTAGAATTTAATAATGGAATTGGCATAAGAGTTCGTTGGCCTTTTGTAAATAAAATAAAATGGGTTACAGGTACATTTACATGTATGTATATACAGGAAAATCGATATATAAAGGTGGTCAATATATATATATATATACCTATGTCTCTTTAATATGTTTGGATTTGAAATCCGACAAAACACTTTTGTTGGTTTAGATCACTAATGCACAAACTAGTACGATAGCGGTGATGGCTAAACAAGTTTTCTCTCTTTTCGTCAGATGATCTCTCAGTTACGCTCTCACACACTTACTCTTAATTTAGTTCTGTTCAACACTGGTTTAGATACATATTTACATCTCAAATTTCCAATGTCTCTAAGATGTTACTGAAAAAAAAGACCAAAAATACTGATTCACGATTGTTCATAGTCCCTATGTAATGGAACCGCCCAATTTGTAATATTTCAAAATGGTTGAACATCTTCAATACAATACTACTTAACGTTAAACCCCAAATTTAGATTGGAGACGTCCATAAAGTTCGAAGCAAGCCAGCCACTTTTGACATTCAATGTAGATGACTGCAAATAGGTCCAGTCTATCTACATTTTTGGAATACTGACCATATAGATTTATAAATCGCTGGCTTTACTTGAAAAGGCAAAAAGTCCAATTTTCCTAGAAATTGAGATTTTGTTGCAGACATGCTCATCAATAAGTTATTCAAATATCAATTAAAAATCGTCCGACCTTCAGAGATTTGACCACATCAATGAATGCCTTAATGCTTGGTTTTTTTTGGCCAAATCATTCGCATGAACTACGATTCCGGATAATCCAACTCAGCATTCCTTAAAGAATATCAACTTCATGCCCGTTCATCTGCCGTCCCATCCAACAACGAAAGACATGATTGCATAAACAAACACTTAAATAAAATCATAAAAAACACATTTCTGCAAACTAATCTAAAGTTAATTTACGGCGTACAGCAAAAAAGCCAGCAACCCAGACAAAAACTCGTCATTGTTGTAATTAAAACCCCATTCCGTTGCCAGACGTCGGATGTTTCCTTCAGTTCGGGCGAAAAATACATTAAAATAGTTTCCCTTTTTCTGAACTGTGCGACAATATTCCCTGATAAGATTATCCTCCTTCCTTGGGGGTAGCTCCCTGCCTAGCTTTGTCTGAGTTGGTGTTTTGTCTGTTGTCATGGTGACGACGACACAAGCACACAACGACGACAGGCAGCCAAATGCCGGGTATAGAAGCTGCTCATTAAAAAAGTTGTTGCTCAACTGAAATTGCATTACGCTCGTAATGAACAAACACAAAGCATATTTATTCAAGACAACAGCCTACAGCACCAATGGGGGTTGAATTGGCGGCAGAGGAAAGCCCTGAAGGCTACCTGTAGTGTCAGTTTCCACTTATGATAAACTTCTATGGTCGATTGACGAGTGAAGGACAAAAGAAACATTTCAAATTTCTCTCGATTTCCCATTTTACTTTATTCGATTAGTATTCGTGCCGAATGCAAAAATAAAAGTTGTGCATTTTATTCGCTTCACTGGCCGCACTAGAAAACTTCATCTACACAGGCGGCTGTCTTCGCCAGTGGTCTGTGGCAGCTCTTAATTTAACGCTTAGTCTAGTGTCTAATTGCATTTTTACATTTTAATGCCAATCTCGCCTTCAACTCCGCAGTCACACAAATATTTGACCATGGCGTTGCTTGGTCATACGCTTGGCAATCAAGAACTTTTAAGATGTCCGGCAAAAACTAACTCTGGCTCGAGTTGAAACTTATTGGCTGGTCGATCTGTCGTTACAAATCCCAGAGAAGAAACTGAAGCAAAAACTTCAGTCACGCTACAAAGTTGTTGTTGTTGTTATTTTCTTTTGACTGGGACAATCGCCATCGTTGCGTGGACTGAAAAGTTTACCATGAAGGAAGACAAAATAAAAGAAGGAAGACCAAATAATGAAGGAAGACCAAATAATTTTCAGAAACTATTGCAGTCCACCCTTTACATATATATTTTTGTGAATTTGTCAAATATCTGCTGCCCTTTTTCAATTTCAGAGCCAATTCGTCTTGTAATCCTTGGTGGTTTGATTGCCTACTCGTCATTGAATATTATGAATAGATTCGCCTTGCTATTATCGGCAATTTCGTTCATGGGGTTATTGTGGTTTGAGTTGGACAAACAACCTCTCTATCCTCATCACCAAGTACACACTCCGAAAAAATACACCCGGAAAATGGCAACAGAATAATTTTAGGACTTAACATTTGCTAATTGCCAAACAGCAACGACAGCAAAGTACTTGGACATTTGCTGATTGGTCAAACTTTTCAAACTAAAGATTGGCCTGTAAATTAATTTATAACAGACCAAAGGACAACACAAATTGTAATTCAAAAAAGCCCTTGAGTAAAAACTTTGTCTTCCAGCTCTTGGCACCTTTGAAGGCATTCAATGAATGTATGAACGTCAACTGGTTGTCCCTTTGCATTGTAGCTTGCCCGACACACATCTCCTATTCAACGTTAAGTGTGTTATTGCTTAAAACACCAGATGCGAGAATGCAACAACAAAGAGCTGTCTAAAATTAACCACATAAAGGCTTTTCTTACTACTGTCGAGGTGACAACGACAAGTGTCGTTGTCGCCAACACCAACCAACTCCAAAAGGATTTCCACTGTTCTGCCGGATGCATCTCGGAGAAAGCGGGCACTGCTAAGTGGTTTGTTGTAACGAACACCTGTGACTCCATGTGAAATATAGTCTAGTGCCAGAAGGGGTAAAAGGGGTCCAGTCACATATGTACGAAAAGCAGACAGACAATAATGCTTCAATTAAGCTGATGGTAGCAGCTTAGTACTGCGACACTTAAAACTTTAATACAGGCATGGGCAGATCGTAAAAAAATCGGTTCTCACGCATTTGTCTTTGTGTGTGTGCCAATGGTTTTTCAGTTGGTTCAGTTGAATGTGTGTGAGAGAATAGTGATATTTACTCCCGCGAGAGAGCACGCGTGCGATGGTTCGCCCGACACTGCTTTAATATGTCGACAATTGACAGTTGGCAGCTACAAATACATACGTAAGATCATTGTTCGAAAATGGAAAACAAATAAAATGCTGATTTTTTATTTAAAATTCCTTTCAATTCGAAAACATCAGCGCCTAAGTACATTATTACCCATCAGTCTCATCTTCATGTTTGGGTCCCAGTCAATGAGTTAGCAATTTGCCTCTTACAGGGTAGTGTGTGCAATGAACCATCGGTTGGAATTAAATTTCGGCTGATGTGAACACTTGAGTAACTGAGAATTTTTCCGCAAAAAGTGTGAATGAGTCAGTAATACACGAGAGGCCCCTGAAAATAAAATGTCAATAAATAATGTTTGACGAACACTTTACAGTGTACACTACCAACCGGGGAAACATCATTAATTATTATTGGCAAAACTCTGGGGTGTCTTACATCCGAAATGTTTGATGGTCCGACAGGTGAGGTCACAAATCTATAATAATATTTATGGTGATTTTGTGTTGCCTATCAAAAATTCATTTCGATTGTGTGCCAATGGACTCCTCTTGGAGCCTCACCAATGCCTCCCGAGTTTGCCATTAGCATTGCCCATCAAAACATTCACAAATCACTCAATTTATTATGAATTTTCCTTCTTCAGGTTGTTGTATGTGGTAGTTATGATTTCAGACGCTTAAATCACTATTATCTTCTTCACACCCCTCATCACACCCATCATTATCATCTTCGTCATCACTTTGCGTTTTAGTCAAGTTATTCCGTGTCATCGTCTCATCTTCTTCGTTGGCCCATCAATTCGTTTTCTGTGAAGACGGTAATAAATTGTTTCCCAGTTGTTGTGCTTCATTTTGGCTCGTTTTGATGTGCGGAATGCTGAAGTTGCCTTTGTGTGGGAGGCAACTACTGTGTATGCCCTGTTCAGCAGCTTCTTCTTCTCTACCTCTCTCTGGTATTCCTTGGTCTGCCATGAGAAATGCAGACCATAAATCATCTTTTTATGTGTTTCCTTCGAGGATGACTGGGAAGGTCTTTAATTCCCTATTTTCATAAAACCAACGGTTTTTTGCATTGACCGAGATTTCACTCTTTTGAATGCCCATTGTCGTGATATTTGCGTCAGTTGTAGGAGATCTGAGTTGGGGGGCGTACACTTAAAACTCAGACTTTGATTTGAAATGTAGTTAGAAAAACATTTCAACTTCATGATCAGATTATTTTGGTATCTAATGAAATGAAATCCTTCCGATCGGTTTAAAGCACGCCGAAATGTGTATGTTTGTGTGTGTGATTGCTGATACTCTCTGAATTAGTGGAAATGAAAAATCTCTCTGTGTTTCTAGTGCACAACTCAGCACAATGCAAGTTTAAATATTTCATGATTTCCAAATACACTGAAAACTAAGCGATTTATTTTCGGATGCACAGCTACAAACACATGCGTAGGGATTCACTGTGTTTCGCTTAGCTGTGTGGCTTAGCGATGCTTTGTGCCATCGCTGCTGCTTTCTTTCAACCAAAGAAAAATGAAATGCATTATCCTTCGCTGCCAGAACAAAAAAAAACAACAGCTCTGAGCACAGTTGCAGCATAGTTTACTTACGATACACGTGCACTTCATACGTCGTTCTTTTGTTGCAAACGAGCTTAGCTCGCCGGATAGAGGGAATGACAGAAAAGGCGATTTTCCCAAATAAGAAAATGAAACTCGCCGAACAATACCTTGAGACACTGATAACGAACAGGCAGGACTCTCAGATTGCCACGCTTTAGTTCTGCCTTTGCATAGAGTACAACAACATGGCAGCGTGATGACACACTTCGGCAGGGTTCCCTGTGTTCTTCGACGTAGATTTCATTCCATTTCTTCTGCACAGCCAAAAAAGAAAACGAAACAAAAATACTAAACGACCTCATGATGAATTGCTGAAATTATTTGCACTTATTTGCCTCCGACCAGGCCAGGTGAAGAAAGCTGAAAAAACTGCAATCCGAAAATCCTTGAGGAGAACGACATGGATGAAAGAAACTTCAAGTCGGAGGAAAAAACAGTACTGACGAAAAAGTTTGCACAATAAATTGTGGAAAACGTCACACACGCACTCAGGAAGATAAACACGCACACCCTTGCCAAAAATCCCTTCAACCCAATGACGATAAGCAGAACAATGAATGGTGCAACCGTAGTTTGAAATTTGAAAATGCGAAAAACTAATGCCAGTCGTATTTTTAAGTAATCTTAGAGGAATGTGCCGAATATTGGTCATTGAATTTTCAACATTAAATTTGAAACATCGTCATCGTCGTCATGATTTTGGGGGCATTCACAACTTAATCCGGCTTCTATATCCTTCCCGGACGGAAACGGTGTAATTTTGACTATTTCTTAGCTAACGGAACGAAAGCTAATGAAGTTATAGTTGGTCGGTTATTCGCAAGAGCTATTGCCGGCGAAGGACACTCAGTTTGCACTGGGGTATCCAGAGTGTACTCGTATGTGTTGTTTTACACATACACGCACACACAAATCCATTCGAAATTGTATTAACTGTGTGTTTGTGGACTGGCACACAAAGGGGGGTAAAATGTGCATCCACATGTTTAGCAAAACTTTTTCCAGAGGCATAAAGTTGCCGTTCTTGCTGTTGTTGTTTTTGTTGTTGTTTTCGTTGCTGTTGCCATTGTTGTTACTTATGATGACGATGCTACTGTGTTGTGCTGTGTTGTCGTCATAAAATTGTTCGTTAATATATATTGTAGTGTATTTTATTACTTTTGCTATTTGGCCTTTTGTCCTGCAGCTATAAACTAATTGCCATGTTTGTTTTTGCTTTTTGCCTTTGGCAGTTGTGTTTCCCCCATTTGTTGTTGTTCTACACTTAATATTTAAGTTTTTTTCATACTTCAGTTGATTGCTGTTGCTGGTTCTCCGCTGGCGTAATCGGGACGAGGTATAAGAATCTCCGATTTAGTTTGTGTGTGGCACTTGTAAAGTGGTTTTTGTTGTTGCCACTCGCAATTGTTGTTGTTGGTTGGTTGCTATCTTTGGACTTTCATTGTAATTGTACAAAACGAACAAGTAAAAACAATAGAGTACTCCGAAAAAACAGCAACAGCAACAACACAACGGCAGCTGAACAGAAAAACAAACTTTTCCATTATGACAAGCAAAAGTTTTTCTCGCATCAACACACGAGGATCGACCTATGGCGCCAATCGAGTGGGCACAACAAAATGTTGGTATGGGAGCCGGGACTAAGATTTCCGGGAATATTGGGCATGTTGCTATTCTTATTGTATTTATGATTGAAAAAATTTTGAAAAAATAAACGGTCGTGCAAGTTAAGGATCCACGCAATCTCCATATAGCTGAATACACTTCCAAAGTTATTTCAGTTTGTGTGTCCTTCACAAAGGACACCAGACGCAATCAATCAGACAATTTATTATGTTGTTAGGAAACCCCTTCGACAGCGATTCTCGTACTTGTGGATAGCCTGCATGCATTTAAATTTGAGCTGTACAAACTTTTTGCATATTTGTCTTCATGCTGGAAAATGGAAAAGCAAATGTCCACATTTATTGAAATTCTCTGAACGGAATGTCATGACTGTTACTTCTTTCCAACAGAAAGTAAAAAAAATACTCGACAGGCTGAAAGTTTAATTTGTTTGTTCCATTTCGGAAAATGGATGTCATACAAAGCGTTTACGAAAAGCGTTAAGAGAAATCAATTAATTGGAACCAAACAGTTCGGCTTCATAAAAAGTTGAATACCCAGAACATAGAAATCACATTTACCACAACTGTCAAAGGCAACGGTGGTCCGTCAGAGACAGCAACGTAGCTGACATATTTCCCGACGTACACTACATATGTCAGTAACGTCGGAATCCTATCCAGAACCATTAGGTTTCAGACGAAGGATGTATTTCCATTAGTGAATATGGAAATTACATTTCGTTACCAAATATTGGTACGGAACGTAAAAAGGAAACAAGGAAGAATTAATTTATCGAATGTATGATTTAATAATGGACGAAATAAAGAAGAGCAAACTATCACCACTTTAAGAATTAGAGAAGATAAAATTAAAATAAAACATTTTCTTTCAATTACTAATTACGAAAAAATAACATAGTTAGCTTTGACAAAAATCATCAACAAATTATACTAAAATGTACAGAAAGAGTATCACAAGGTTTATTTATAAGGTTAACCGGTGAGGCCAGCTGAAGTCTTCATAGACTGGCCAAATTTATTGTTTGAAGAACAAATAGATAAAAATATATTTTTGAAGCAAAATATACGTGCACAATTCTATCATTATGTTTTTATTTAACAGGCCATGGTATATCCGAAGTTGTGCAAAATAAAATATTTATTAAAGTGATATCAGTGCTGTACCTACTTTTTGTGGAGTACTTTCTTTATTGTTCGCGTTAAAAATATAACATAAATAATATGTTTAAAACAATATATTCACTTTATTTTATATAAATGTAAATGTGTAGATGTGTACTTTATATAAATGTAGATGTGTGTTCACTATAAAATTGAAAAAATATATATATGAAAGTCTATTAAATTTACAATCATATCGCATCCATCCCTTTCCTATAGTTGAGCTTTTGCCAGTTGTATATGTAGCACATATGAAAATACTGGAAATCGGCTACTATTCTATGTATAAAGATTTACTGCTTCAGACCTTCGCAGCAGGCAGATCGAGTAAATTGAATACGGAAGGACATTTAATAAATAATAATTTCTAATTTAATGTGTGTTCAATTATCCTGCTGGGCCATTTTTTAAAACATAATTTCTGATATGGAAATTGGCACGTGTTTTGTTTTGGTTATTGCAGTTAACTAGAGCCATGGGCATACACACACATATATACAAAACGTGTTTATTTTGAGAAAAAAATGTAATCAGTCGGTAGATATACCCTACCTTGCAATAATTAAATTCAGCCATACTTTATCGGCAAATTTTTATTTTGAATTTTTAGTATCCGATTTAGTCCTAAATCTGTTGACGAATAAACCACAAATCTTCATTGAAACGAGAAATGTTGTTTTAGTATTCGTTGATACAAAAAGTGTTAAGTTCATTCATTCATTCATTCATTCGAAGCTCAAAACATTTTCAATGGTAGACATTTCATTTGCTCTCCATGTGTGTCTTGCCAAGATAGTCTCGAATTGAATCAGATGAAAAGAGACCACCATGGAGATGGGTGTATGTGTGCGCAAAGCTAGCACTCACACATTCACGCAAATTCAAAATTAAAGCACAATTTGATGGCAAACATTTTAACTTAATTGCTTTTCCACATTCTTGACACCGAACCATAAACATATCTCTCCGCGTCTCTGTGCAAGGCAGGACAAGAATTTCGTAACCAAATGAAAACAGTTGAGATTTTCCTGTCTACCTCCCTCTTTTTTGTCCCTATAGTGTGGCAGCATTGCTATATGACATTGGCTTACCTTGTCTGAAGATTCCAATTCGAATGTTCTCCAAGTTTCACAGTTGGGCGGTAGCATTTGGGACCAGGATGGCTGGGGCTGTTTGTGTGAAATTCCTTTGTTGGAATTGCAACTTTGAAGCAACTGGTTAAATCTGAAACCGTAAGAAGAAGAAGAAGAAAAACACATTGTTAATAAATTAGAAATGGCAAAAAATATTGATGGGTACACTTCTTTGAGTGTGTGCTGCGCTATAGGTGGCGTGAACTGTAGCTCGACGCTGGAGCATTTGCTTAATCATTGCATATTTTATGTTGGCGAAATTAAAAAAGTTTTATTCTCAAACATATTTCGCATTTTCCAGCAGAAAAGTGTGGGTGTTGTTCGGATGGGTGATGTGATTCCATGTTGAAAAGTTGAACATGGTGAAACTCTCCTCCCCCACTAACACAGTCACAATTATGGGCAACATGTTTCCATTTGCAAAGTAGGGTTCAGTGGGCCAATTCAAATGTAGGGCAAATTGACTTTGTTTCGAATGTTATAATTATCTGCGCTTTTCTATTCTACTTCCTTTTAGTTCATAGAGGGATCTCTCGGACCAAACAATTATATCGCATGGAGGAAATCAAATGTCTATGCTCTGAAGTCGCATGCATAGTGGCCTCTATTCCACATTTGACCGGGCAAGCCAACTCACAAATTAAATGAAATACAATTCTAAAATGTTTACAACCCTTCAACCTGACCATTAAACCCTCTTCGCAATGACTGAACCTAGCCAAACAGTTGCATGGACATTTGATATGGCGTAGAACAAAAATATATTCAAACCACATTTTATGGCGCATTACCAGTCGAAATGACTTTTGCTGGCTCCACTCTGGCCAAACCGGTGTTGTTCCTGCCCTGTTGATTGTGAGTGGGGGGCTCAGCCGGGGGTTTGTGGCTTCAACAATGTTTGTATTTAAATTAAGCTTTGACAGTATGAAACCACAAATTAGACCACAAAATGCTTATAATTTGAGGATTTCACACACACGCACACACTCACTAATCTACGAAGATGCTATTTTTCGACTAACTTTTATTGTTGTCGAGTTTTTTCATTGTTGTGGCGGCGAAACTGTTGTACATGGTAAACAGAGAATCTCCGGGGTACGAGAATTGGGAAATACGCAGACGTAAAACACATTTGGGAATATTTAAATACTTTCGAAACTAATATTTGCATAATAAACGAAAAAGCGGTAAACGACATCGTGTTCTAGGTGTGGCTAACAATGTCTGTGGTCTTGGGTAGGCAGGGATCCACGGCGGTCTAGGCGACAGGATAGTTGGTAGTTGCCGGTGTGGTGTGAGTTGGATCGAATGTCAGCTTTTACTTTTCACACAACTTGATTTAGGTGCGACAGAAATTAAAATTGCGGTGGCATGTCGTAATGAATTCCGCCAACAAGTTAAACACACTTTTCAAAAAGTCACTGCCAAAACTAAGTTCAGCAGTTTGGTGGCACAGAGATCAAAATATATGTGTGTACATGGAAACGTACTTCAAAGTTGCTAGGAAAAAGAAGAGTTCGGCATCAAGTTTAACATTGCATGCGGCAGTAGCCGCAGTCAGCGATGATTTAATTTCATTTGTCAACGCTCAACATTATAGACCCAAGCGGAAAATGCCTCAGATGGAAATGGGAAACTTATGATTTAATAATTAGTAAACTTTGTTTTCCTTTACACGGCAGTAGTCGTACACCAGCAGCGGAAGCAGAAGCATATGTTGCGATTCACATGCTCACACCCCTTCTCACGGGTGAAGGCACACACTCGCACACATCCTGGCGCAATTAGTTGTCTATGTTATATTTAATTACCTCTCGCTACATCGACAACAATAATAGGAACAGCAACAACGTCAACGAGCATTCCACCCCATCCTCTGCTAGGAAACATCCACAAAAGTTTTGTAATAATTTATGTTTCGGTTAATGAAAATACGAACAAAGCGACCAAAGCAAGCCGACTGGCTGGCCCGCTGGCAGACGGCAATCGAAGGAGGAAACAACGCAGCGATTCAAATTTCATAAAATCAACCGAACAAAAATTATGTTGTTGTACATCCCAATTAAAGTGAGCTGGGAAGAGCCATATCCAGCCGCAATGTAAAGAGAGTACGAGGTTGATGTGGCAATCATCGAATGGAAACTAAAACAAAAAACCAAAAGCGATGGTCATTTGGTAATTTTGCATTCTATTGCCGATTAGAGAAATGAGAAATGGGGTACAAAAATTCAAAACCATTACAGACGTAGTCCCTTCCATTCTAAAGTAGTACTAGCTGACGGAGTTCAAACACTTCCGCATCAGCCTCCATACACATTTCTTTCTACGAGGTGAAAAATAATATCAAACACAAACGCACATGCACACACACACATACGATGCTGTTGGACTACTGTGGGATATTTTGCACATCCGTTTTCTCCAGTGAATCCCAACCTTCCAAACCACCTAAGTAGCTTTCGGAATAGTGTGGGCAAAGTAAGGTTAATACAGAACCCCATCAACGTAGCACACCGGCACCGGCACAGACACACACTCACGCGAACCACTTTCTCTCTCACCCCTGCACACATAATTAACAAACACAAATAAAATAGTTAATGTTATGTCTGCGAACAATCCCACACCCATATAGAAAACCGCAGCGAAAACCACGACCCAAATAAATTTCCAGCATCCTGCCGAATGCTGGAAACCACTTAAGTTAATGTCGAGTGAATGAGCAGCAAGTCTATTAAATATGCACAGCAAATGGGATCTGGGATTTGAAGGTTTAATGATTATTAACTCATAATCATAAACATCACGATGAAAGGCCTACAAAGTCCATAAAATTGCAAAGATTTTGCAATTCTGGGAGATCGCATCGCCCTCTTCTATGTGTCTTTAAGAAACGAGTTCAATATTATCGACTGAAATGCTAAATGCGAGAGATATTGTTACGGAATCTGATTGGAATCTGATCGATAATTAACACAACAGTGCAAAAGTCCTTCCATCCCGACTAAGTGCAATGTCCTTGATGTCTGTCTGATGTCCGATTGAGAGCTTTGCCCACAAGAAACACTTGCATATGTTTGAATGTGTGTGACCATTTCGATAATTTCAGTTGACAGAACAAATCAAACTGAGCTCCATAGCCGACTAAGTGGAGGGTCAAAAGGGTTTATTAGCAACGATTTCTATTTAATTGATTAATTTCATTTCACAACTGGGCGGAGGATTTGCAATGTATCATGGCATCTATAGGAACTACCAAGTGGAATCCGCTATACACAACTATAGGCCAAAGAATGGTACTTGCTGTAAATTCCAAGAATTGATTTAGCCTTAGAGTGCCTAACGAAGGGACGAACAAAGATTGATTTTCATTTATAGTTTGATGCCAACGTCCTGCAAAACTGTTGGCAATGCAAGTTACTTCCAGACTCTGACAAGGACGAACATGGTTTATTTAAAATTATTATTTATTCAAGAAGCAAACATACAGAGCTCTGGCCATTGGCTGTGAAATAATTTCTCAATATTCATTTGGGCTTCTCCTTGACGATCTCCAGACTTACCATTTCCTTGTACAATACCTTGCCAATTGTTGTGGGATTATTGGTGACTACAACATTGGCACTCTCCAGGGCATTAATTTTGTCCTGAGCTCCACCCTTGCCGCCAGATATTATGGCACCAGCATGTCCCATTCGCCTGCCCGGGGGCGCTGTGAGACCAGCAATGAATGCGGCCACCGGTTTCGGTGGGTCGCCACAATTGTTTTCCATCAGAAATTCGGCTGCCTTCTCTTCGGCGTCACCACCAATTTCGCCTATCATCACAATTCCCTTGCACTCGGGATCTTCAAGGAACAACTCCAAACAATCAATGAAATTCGTGCCATTAAAGGGATCACCACCCAGCCCCACGCATAGTGTTTGGCCCAAACCGTAGAATGTGGTTTGGTTGACTGCCTCATATGTGAGGGTTCCAGAGCGTGACACTACACCCACCATACCTCGCTTATGGATGTTACCCGGCATAATGCCAATTTTGCACTTCTCTGGAGCAATAATACCCGGACAATTGGGACCCACCAAACGGGACTTGTTTTGCTGCAGCAAAGCTGCCTTCACTTTTACCATATCGTGCTGGGGTATGCCTTCAGTTATGCACACAATTAGCGGAATCTCTGCCTCAATTGACTCCATTATGGCGGCAGCTGCTCCCGGTGGCGGAACATAAATGACGGAAGCATGAGGTTGAGTTTCCTGTTTCGCTTCCTCTACGCACTCAAAGACAGGCAAGTCCAGATGCTTTGTTCCGGCCTTTTTTGGCGAAACGCCGCCTACAACTTTCGTACCATATTTCAGAGCCTCTTTACAATGAAATGTAGCTTGTTTTCCTGTGAAGCCCTGACAGATAACTTTTGACTCCTTGCAGAGTATCAGATTTCTCAAGGTATCGTGATATGGGTCGCAACACATGAAACGTCTCGGTGTACGAGTTAATCGACAACTTGCAACGGATGTGACCTCCTTTGAAATTAACCGGCCAATCGTACTAAAGAACGCCATAGTTTATTAAAAAAATGCACAAGAAAATTATTTCCAGGATGGCAATTCAAAATTAAATTTGAAATATGACTTTGGTTTTTTCCGGATTGCTTTGCTATTAACAAGGTTACAAGGTAGATCCAACGGGTATCGGAAAGCTTAAAATTCAAAACAACCTCAACCAAAAATGCTTGTTCTGGACTGCTATTGTCAGCATTGACTTTAGAAAAACATTTAATCGCTATCGTGAACATTTCTGTTTTCTCAGAGGTACACACGAAAATCACATTTCATGGCTGAATCGCAAATCTGCTTTGCATCACATCTTCCCTATGCTTCGAACGTAAATTAACAACTTCGGTTGTGGAAACCCCGTTTGTAGAACATTACAGCGTGGAATCATTCGATATAACTCCGTTCTCGAATATTATATTCTCAACAATGAAGTTGTTGAGCATTTTGCTCAACCAGTGCCAGGTTTTGTAATTTATCATCCTATCAGAATTTCTAAAAAAAAGTAGTCGTCTCGATTAAAACATTTTAATTGTTACCTCTATCCTCTAATTACCCCGGTTTAATTCTGTAATTTAAATTGCTTCTCTTAATGCTATGTTTAATTGTGGTTGTTGTATTTTCCAGGAAACTACTAAAAACACAAACTATTTAAAAACCGAAATGCACAGTGGCGGCATGTACGTGCTATGTACGTACGGCATGAATTTCCATCCCAATATAAGAAGTTGCCGATAATGCAACTCATTTAGGCCGATTCTCAAGATGTGACCCCCAAAGTCACAATGTGAACGCAGACCCTTTGCTTTTCAATTGCAACATCTAAATACAAGTGCAGCGTAACATGTGTACGTGGAAGCGGAAGTCTCCAAATATCCGGATATGGACGATGTTGTGTTGCCAATGGGAAGTGTATGGAAATAGTTTATGATGCTCACATTGGGAAATGACGTAACAATGTGTACAAACAACCAACCAAAATTCCGTGAATATACCGTAATATACATATATGAACGAACATATATGTATGTATATAGTTTGTCAACCGCAATGGTGCAATTGAATTGTTATTGTAAATCGAATTTTCAAAAGAAAGGAACCATACTTCTTTCGGAATAACGTTAAGGCGAACGAAGACAATGGAAGGCTCCACCTTTCTTTACAAACTACCTGGCATTGAATGCTTGTCATTGGATTATATTCGGACACTAGTGTAACAGAATGCGGTCATTTAGTCGATACAGTTTTATAGGGAAACTAGTAAAAGGCACAAATGCAAAAATTGCTTCCAGAGTACATGATGATTCGAAAAGCTCTGGAGCGGAAAACTAGTAACAATGTCAAAATTAGGCCACAATCTCTTAAAAACAACGCAACTTCCTTATATTCGTAATCCTTCAGTTATAAATTGTTTTATTCTTCTAAAGGACATTTGTATGAAATGCGATATCAAATACATACGACGTCCATATCTGACAACGTGTCAATTGCTTCCTGCATTCGATGAATGCCATAAGCACGTACATACACACTTTTAGCGTTAAACAAACAAGAAGGAAACAAAAGCAACACAAGTAAATTTCGTATGTCACGCTTTTGGATTGACAAGCCCAAAATTATTCGGAAATAGAAAATCAACACATCGTCCTGCACCTCCTGCCTGTTTCCGTTTGAGCTCCTCTTTCAACACTGTCGTCTTTTGTGAATCACACGGGCCAAGGCATTCGTTTGGAAGTTTTTTCGATCTGCAGGTTGGTCTATTTAGATTTTGCATCCTGCACTGTTTAATTCTTTGGCAATTGTTCGACTCCAGTCGTTGTAGCAACACAAAATCGGACCGAATTGAAATCAAACCTGTGTAAACATTTGCCTTTTCCAATTGTAAATGCAGTGCAGTGCAATGGAAAACGTATTGTAATCGAAATTGTATCCGTTTTTCGTTCACAGGTGGACAGGGAGGTAGGTAGATGAATTGGCGTATATCGATACAATCCGTTCGTCGTCCGTCGTAAGCACTTTTATTCACTCAACCACCAGCCAGCTAGTCACCTATGCTGCCAAAGTTATTCTGTTCTTGTACAACATGACCAAAGTCGATTGTATTTGGTAGTGGATCAAGCAATACTTGGAAATTTACATGAAATGTATCGGTAAGGGCAGTAGGGTTGCCATTTTCCAATTTAAGTTTGTCAATAAATATTTTAATGGACCACGGGCATCACAACAAAATCTCGATAGGCAGATGTTCGGGTATGCCTTCCATTTTTATACGAATTAAGACTTGTAATAATGTATCACGATGTCCAAGACGCTAAACGTTTGACTTGGTAAAGACTTGTGACGAATTTCTTGGTTTAAAATATAGAGAAAACCTCCTTGGCAACACTGTGTTGTTTGAAAGATAAATTGCATTAAAGACACGCTGGCTGTAGAAATTTAAATTCAACACTCCTCCGAAAACGATACCAAAAAGATAACATAAAGACACTCGTAACTCCCTTCAGTCGTTCAGCCAGTCTTAGCCAGAAAATCAATAAATATTCAATGAGAATGGTAAAAGCAGGACAAGTGCGTACGCAATTTTTGTACTATAAATAGGAAAGTGGTCATTCGATGCCGTCTCTGATGACCTACACGGTCACCACCATAATCTAATAAATATATTGATAGCAGATCAAACAAGGATCATATATCCTGATTGCAAATGCCCATGTTGACCCGACGCCCACAAACCAGTCCCAAATAAAGGGATGCCGATACGTCCAGTGCATTATGTCGCATCCCACTGCAATGTCTGGCTGCGACATCAGTAGGGTATTCTCTATTAAGATTATTTCTCAAAAGGTTTAAAGCAAACTTTGAATTCTGGAAGTACTTGGTTGGTTCGTTCACAGTTACATTGAAGACTGCACCATGCCGTACATCAGCATCAACAGACTGGATAGTGTGTCAGAATATATGCAGATTCGTGCATGTTTGCCGGATGTGTTCCGAAGAAGGGAAAACTTAAGTTCGTTAAGCTTAACAGGCGAACTGCACAGCTAAAAAGGATAACAACACAAAATAGTTTAGAAAAGGGCAGCTTCCTGAATCCTGTATATGTTTACATCGATAGACATATTGGCTACAATATCACAGCGAAAACATTGCAGTGCATGTACTTCGTTGGGGGGGGGCAAATAAATTCATCTATCTAATAGAACACCTCTCAAACCCGTTGTTGCACCAACTCCATGCTATGGACGTTAGTTCGCTTGTAGCGCCACTGCCTTCCACTGAGTCTGCTTTGCTTCTTATTTCCTCCTTTTAATGTTTAGTGTATCGTTGTTGCACTTAATTATGTAAAATGTTGTGTAAATTCAATTACAGTACCACAACAGACAATGAGCTGCTTCTTGCCACGATTGTCGAGGGGAAAACAGTACCAGTTGCCGTTGTCCCAGAAATGAAAAACAAAACATAGATGGGGTAGAAATGCAAAGAAGTCACCAATGGAGCACTCGAAAACAAAATTAGTATGACTAGCAGCCAGCTTCACTAAGACGATCGAAAGTCTACACCTTTTTCACATGTTATTCGAAACATATCAAATGTAATTCGAGAATTCCATTTGTAATTCACAACATACAATTTGCAATGTTACGAATTGCAAATTGTATCTCTTATATATAAAAATGAAATGATGTTGCGTTGTAAACCTTCCGGTTAACAATGCGAATCATTTCAGACATTTTGAGATTTTTTGGGCGAGAAGCGTATCATTCTTTAAGGCTTTGTCAATTATTAAAAATTTTCAAAAAAAATGGAATTGGCATTATATTGAAAATATTTTATGTGAGAATACAACAAATAATTGAAAAGTATATCATTGAATGTACACGCGATCATTGCATGTACACGTTTTCCATAGAATTCACAAATGCTATGATGGAAACTCTAACTCTAAAACTAATATACGAGATATTTTATTTGCTACAATTTATCATTAAGCTCAGCTGGAAAGAGAACAACGAACCAAAAATCAGCCATATTAGAAAAAATAGCCAAACCATGTTACCTAATTTGAAGGTTATGCCAAAACCTCCGTCCGATGTTAATTATTCGTATTGAACATGCCAACTACCGCCAACACTCAGACAAAACTTGGACCTAAATAGATAATTATTCACAAAACATTATATGGGTGCTAAAATTACAGCCACATACCGAAAATTGAGGGGTTACCCGGATACTTGGACCAATACTGATAATTTTAAGTAGAGAGATTTACTGCTCAATAAGTACACCCTATGTTGAATTAATAGCAATTCTGTTGAAACCCGTGGCCAAGATCTTCAAAATACGGTATGTTTAGGGCCGAGAATTTCATTTGTAATTTATAGAATACCTTTCGAAATTCATAGAACTCCATTTAAAATTCATATACTTCCATTTGAATTTCCAAGGAATGCATTTGAAATTCATAAAACTCCATTTGAAATTCAAATAATTCCATTTGAAACTCTTAACATTTGATTTGAAATACATTCATAAAATTCCATTTGAAATTCAAATAATTCCATTTGAAATTCTTAACATTTGATTTGAAAAACATTTCATTTGTTTTTCATAATTTTTTTATTTAATTCGAAAAAATATTAATGGTAACATACAAGGAATATATATGAATTTGAAACGAATTGTTACGAATTACAACTGAAATATTTTGAATTACAAGTGAAACGTAATAAATTTCAAGTCGAATTCTTTGAATTTCAAATGGATTTCTTTGAATTTCAAATGAAACTTTACGAATATCAATTGTTAATATACCAATTACAATTGCATTTTTTTAAATTTCAAATTGATTTTTTGAATTTCATATAAAAAGTTTAAAATTACAAATTTACAAATAATTCAAAAAGATGTAGTTGAATTCGAAATTAAACTTCTATTTTTACAACTACACAATGGAAAATTGATCCAATGAAGATATATTCATCGAAGGTTCGTAGTTGAAATTAAACATATTTTTCCTTCATGACAAATTAAGAGTCCATGTCACCTAACTTGTCTTGCATTGCTGAAAGAAAAAATATGAAATCAAAACCGAAACAGCCTGAATCGGACATACTATGAAAGCTGAATGTTGTCAAAAGTAAAATTATGGAAAAATTAGAGTCATATGTCTGCATGAGACTACCTTGTGCAATTATACCATGGACGTTTCATACTTCAATCAAGGTGTATTTAATAAGGTGTATGCATCAGCTACAACAACGAACATATTACAAAAACAACACTGTTGTTATAGAAAATAAATTGTCATGTTGACAATTAGTTTTTGATAAAAATAATAAAAGAAAAACAATTATCCATTTATGTTTATTAATTATTGTCAAGAACTATTCTTTGATGAATAATTAATGAATTTGGATATTCTTGGATTTTTGCAATTTTAGGTTAGGGAGTAAAATTTAAGACCCGGTCACGAATTATTTTGAAAAGTTTCCAACGTGTAGCCCTTAGTTCCTGGCGATGTTGCTTATTACAATTACAATTTTTTTCGCCTCCTTAATGAAAGTTTGGTGGACATAAATCCCCGGCCACGGACTAAATCAAGGAAATTGTGTTGCCCTTGTGCAATCTGTCTATAGTATATCAAAGACTTGATTTTTGGATATACCGATGGGCAGATTCCAATATAGGCTACGTATGTGTAGCTAGGATATATGAACAGATTTCAACATGGGATACAAAACATAAACTATTTGGATAAAATCAGCGAACAGTTTTAAAACTGATTTAAGCCTAGGTTTCCTTTTCGTCCGTCTCTATGAACATATTTTTTATCAAAACTCTCAATTTAAAGACAATTTTGTAAACCGTAATTAATTGTTGAAAATGTTTTTGACAATTTACTTTACAAACAATAAAGAAAAAAGTTAAAAACCATATGATTGTCACTTAGGGTCGTACCTAAATTCATGCGTGTGCGTACGATTTCATTCACCTCAAAAGTTAAATACATGTATTTCAATGAATGTTACCCAAATACGCATTGCGTATAAAATTATAAAGTTGAAAATTTTCAACATTGACAATGCGTATTTTGAATTTTTTGTTTTTTGAAAAACAAATATATTAAAAAATGTATTTTTCTATACATGTAAACATTTTTTAGTGTATTATGAAAATGTTTTCATCCATTTTCGCCGTTTTCATTGACACACAATCAAATAAGGTCCTTGCGTATTTGGGTAATACGGACGTTCAACAAAACCTATAAAGGTGAGTATATTTGTACGGAGCGCAATAAATTAGGTACGGCCCTTACACCTTATTTAATACACCTTGACTTCAATGAATTTTATTTTTGTTGATTTGACAACTTTGACAGAACGTATATTTCATTTTTTCTTTTGTTGAAAATAAAAACCAAACATTCAGAAAATATGAAATTTCGAATGGGAATATAAATATTTGGTTTGATTTCATAAATTTTCAATTTTATTTTGCGGTTTGTATTATTAGCTTGAAGATATGGATTCGACGTATTTGGCTAATACGGCATACACAACATTTTGCCATAGTGGGGAAGTTGAATATGTTTGTACGCCCCGTCGGATAATAGTTAAGGGCTAAACAGAATGTTCGCGTTGAGCGTTTTTTGTTATCGCGTTAACGCACGCAAAAAGTTAAAATATATTTAACTCCGAAGAGCAGCTCACAACAAATTCGAGCGTTTGTGTTATCGTTTCCTTGTGGTTGTTGTATTTTCGATAACACATAACGCAACGGATGGCTCAACGCGAGCATTCTGCTTAGCCCTTTAACGTTGTTAAGTTCTTGTCAAGAAACATCAAATAATAATTTACAAACAAACACACCTATTTCTCTGAGTGTTTTGGAACCATGGATAAGCGCATTAGTGCAACGTTTTCAAAATTGTTTTTAAGTTGACGTTTAATAAGTTTTAAACGCTTATTATGTTTACATTCGCTGACATTATCTTTTAGGGCTTTTTTAGTCTCTGCTTTACTCTCATTTATTTCATTGTCATAAAGCCAAGCAAAAACACATCCCGTTCGCAGTGGCAAAGCGTGACAGCAAAGTGTGCGAAATATAATAAATGCCCCATCTTCCTTTCAACGACGGACACATTTGGGACAATGTCTTGAGGTTGCTGCTGCCACACATAACCATACACTCGTTACGCTGCAAGAAGGATAATGATGCTGGTGCCGCTTTAAAGGTTTGAGTCTAACCGAGGACCAACAAATCCTGCTTGAACGTCATCGTAAAGTGTAAAGCTACGAAAGAATTTTATATTGTCCTCCTATGCAACTGTTATTTGTATTCTTTGTTTAGGGATCCTTTCTGGCGGTTGGAAAGCAACCAGCAATTGCATCTGCGACTAATGTGTTCAATTAGCCTAATTACTTTTTGGCAACGGAAGAATATGCAACATTCCGCAATATCTCTAGCCTGGTTATAGTTAATGATGGATATGTTTGAATGTTGACAACACTTCCAACGACCAATATGTCCCAAAGTGGAACTATTTTAAATGTGTAAAATAGGCTTGAAATGCCAATGATGTCTGTCACCCTCCCGCAAACAAAAAATTTGAAGGAATTGCAAACTTTTATTGAATTTTAATTATGAGGCACTAACGAGACAAGCATAGGTACTATCGCATACCATAGTGACATTTTTTGAGTGGGTGAAGTATTCTTCTCCGATTGGGATATCGCCTTGGTAGTTTCCAGTTCCGCTTGGCATATGGTTTCCCTGCGAACATACCTGAATAAGGACTCCACCAAACCGGCTGGTGTGGCTTCATTACAGGTCTCCATGTAGCGAATTAAACATTTTTCGAAGCGTTGCATATCTATGCACTGCTCGGGACCCATCACAAGCTCTGGCAATTCCGAGGGAATCGATTCGGGAATGTAGGAGGAAAATGTTGCATTCATACACTTCGCTATGTTTTCCTTATTGTACTCCACACATTTTGGACCATCCTCGGCGATAAACAAAGCGATGGCTTCGCCATTGCGGTGACAGGCGAAATCCAACAACGAATCAACGATGCGCATCATCTCAGCGTTCTGCGAACGTTCGCGAGGTGTCAAGCACATCACCAGTTGGTCATTGAATTCAGTTAAGCACTGCTTGGCCAGGGGCATCTTCTTGCAGTACTTAGCAAGGACCACGTCCAGGTCACCGATGGGACTAGCCGCTTCGATTTCCTGCATAACAACGGTGATGTTGACGACATCATTGGCACAGTCGATCAGCTTATGAGCCGCTCTCTCTATATTCTCGTATTGATATTCCGGCGGCGTGGTGCCATTCAACAACACCTTTTTACATTTTTTGTACAGAAGATCTCTGGCGTTGTCGAGTGTAAAGTTAGATTTGCCAACGTGTGCCGGCAAATAGTCACTCAATTCCTTCTGAAGTCGTGTATACTGGCCATGTATGCCGCCATCAAGGGTCATTGCGACCAATAACACAGCCAGGCTAAGATTTGCCATTTCTTCTTGTCGAATTCTCTCTAGTGGACGCTTTCAATGTTCGAATCAAACTATTTTCACGAATTAATTAAATTCCATTAGCCATAGACGCTTTGATAGTGAACCTTATCGACGGGTACGCTACACATGCCACAAGCACGTTTCGACTAAGACAAAAGCATGGCCAGAAAATCACATTACAAGCTTATAGCTTACACATATGTCGAACACACCCATCAAAAGAATCTTATCGCAAAATTCGCCTTCTTTTACTCATCCGCCGATTATCCGTTTGTATAAAAATGAAACGATAGACCGTTAAATGGGGACATGATAAGAAGGTGCGGTGCGATTATGGAATGGCATGGCATATATGAATATATCGATCGTGTATAAGTCTGCTTTTCCACAGGCAAATTTTTATTTGGCAAATTCTGAGTTTGTAGGCGGGAGGGATGCGAGGAAGAAAAACAAAAGTTTGCCCGTTCAGAATTTGCGGTACACACAAATTCTGCTTTGCTCTGTTCGTTGAAAACAATTTTATTGACATTTCCTTTTTAACCTATTCGTTTTACTTACACACAGCCGGCTTTTGTTTACAAACCTGTTGCTTTAATTTGTGCAAGTGAAGTTTAATTTTTGCAATTTATATAATAAAATATATATAAAAAAATAAATAATATATTAAAAAATTCTTTAAAATGCAAACACTTTTGACGTTTCTTCCCCTTCTTTTGTATTTTGATTCGCAAATTTGGCGAAGAAAAATTTGCTAGTGGAAAAGCAAGCGAAAATTTCAAAAGAGAAAACAAAAAATTTGCCAAATAAAAATCTGCGTTTCAAATTGAAAATCTACGAAACCACGTTTTTCTCTACATTTACCGTTATAGAACTAATTTTCGAAGTGGCCCAGAAAAACCAAAGGTATTTTCGTGGTCCAGGGACTCCAACTAAACAGAATTGATACATTAGAACCCCTGAATAATTTTCGTTTCGCACAGTGTAATGTTACAAAACAGCTTAACCCGCCAATGCATTTACGAATCCTATAGAAATATATTTGAAAAATGACACTAGAAACACAGCAGATCTAAAACGCGTCAATTCAATACATTCATGTTTTATTTCGTTTTATGTTTAAAGGGTTGCCCAATAAATATATTAATTTTTAACATTTTCGCAAAAATATATTCAATGTGTGTAAAGCGCATGAAGTGTACACTTTTGTGATGTAATTTAGACACCTAATCTAATTTTATTTTTATTTCCAAAAAATTGGGGTTTGTAGTACCTTTTAAAGTACTTATACCATGACTGCTGCAGTGATTTTATTGCAAACTAAATAATTTCAATATTTTGTTTTCAATTTTTACATTCCCCAATAGGAATGCAAGTGCCGCTTTGATCACGAGCGTAGCCTTTATTACAGTAGCATCCATCTGGGCATCTAATATGTCGGATTAAACAGGGCTTATTAAGAGTAGCACAAAGCCTTTGGCATGAGTCTCCACATGGTGTATAGAATTCATTAGGTGGGCAACGGACGCGATCGGAAGCTAGACGTTAAACAAGACTTTTAACATTGAAATCCGAACACAATGATCGTTTTAAGTTCATTTAGAATAAAAACCTTCAATGACAGCTGCAGACACCAGTAGCCATATCGAAACCACGACGCAACGTCTAAGAGGACCAGTTTTAAACATTATAATTGGCACAACGATACAAAACAACTGATACTCTTCACTGATACACGGTCTCTTTTTATTTATTTATTTGTTTTTAGAATTGCAAATATCAGCAATGTGTCACGACGAGCTGGCTGAGTTCACGACGTTGTAAATCCCCCGACTTGCGTGTTACATAGAAACTATTCGGCGTTTAAGAAGATTAAACTTCAGTTTTATTATCGGTAATATGAGTAAATATGAATATAAATTCTCAGCCCAGCTAATATAAAATAAACAAAAATTACTGTCTATTGATAGCATTTATTTCACCTCCAAGGTAGTGTTGAAAAGCTCTTTGTTGCTTATAAGTTTGTTCGTCAAACTCGAGATGACATCATAGACGAAGACATAAAAGTATATAGATACGAAAACTCACTCGTCGACAAATTCCAATAGATAGTCTTTTCTCTGTTGTTATGATCTCCTAACAACGAGCATAAATCTGAAAATGAAAAATATATAAAATCCTATTTACATGTCATCATACACACATTTTCGTTTATTGGCGTTTTTATTCTTAACATGTCTCCTCTGTTAGGCAAAAATCTCCTACATGTTCATCCGTTATACCGACGGCGTTGACTGTAACATAGAAGTGAAATACCAAAAACTTTGTCAAATTACATTTTGAAAAGGGCATTCTTATTTGAAAGTCTGTTCTTCAAATTCGAAATGACACGAATATTTCATTCCCAACACTCCGATGACGAATCAAGCTTTTCATTTGTCGGTGCATGTCTCAGCTATGTTAGCATGACTCAGACAGGGTGACACAACAATTCTATAATTGTTAGCCTTCTAATTTCTGAGATTATCGGGACACTTCACCCTTCACTTCAGCTGTTGAATTGCTGAATGATTTCAGATGTTGGCTAAATTTTTGTAACTTTATCATACCACGCAGACATTTCTTTAGGCATTAGACAACGACATGGCTTAATTATGCAGTGGAACAGCGATAAGAAATAAATATTATTTCTCTAGAAAAATTCAAGCCAAGTTTTGGTGAGCGCATGCGTATATATGGCATAATGTTGCTTTGTAGATGTGCTGGACTCCACTAAATTCTGTGCATTTCTCTTAAGTCACACCGAATAGATCTCTCGGTTGATTTGCTCTCCAGTCTGCCAAGCAAATGCTCGCCGAGCACCGGTGTGCATATGCCATATGGCCAATTTGAAGCTCAACTCACTTCTGTGTTTTCGTAAGCATTCAGTTTTCAACGGGAGCGCGAGCGAGAAACAAGCAACTGAAAGAATACGCGGAAAACGGCCGAACCTCGTCGTTTTACTTGTGTGTATATGCATTTATATGTATTTGTGTGTTTTATACCACAATGGATACATATCAGATTCGCTGCAAGTGATTCTTTTAGTGCAAACATAATTATTTAAGGAAATACTCCGGCAAAAGTGTGCAGAAATTTGAAAAATCCAACGAGATAATATTGAGAAGAAAATAAAAGGTTAGATCAGAATCGATGCTAAAGTGAATGCGTCCTCTCAGAATATACAAGTGGACATTGTGAAAAACATTGTGCATGATCCGTGGGAGAGGGGCAGAGATTCGTTCATTTGCCGCAGATACGTGCGACAGAACAATGGGAAATGAAAAACGTTGGCATTTTCCAAATGCAATTCCATTAATTAATTTTGAAAAAAGAAAGAAAAATTACATTGTCACGGGAAAATACACGATACACAAGCACGAATGTGCTGTGCGAAACGTTGTGCTTGATCAGTTCTTATTGTTGTTGTTGTTGTTGTGGTTGTGGTTGTTTCATGTTGATGGCTTTACGACATTCCTCAGTGTTAGCAGCCGAAAAGTTGTCCGACTAGTTTGGTCTTTTTGCCAGCTTTGCTGTTGTTGTGGTTTTGTTTTGCTGTTTTTTGTTGTGTTTTGAAGGAGATCCAATCAAACGTACAAACACACAGACACAATCCCACCTCAACATATCCAAGCATATTCGGGTTTTGTTTGCTTGTCCGTCCGTCTATTTGGCTTCTCCAGGTTTAATGATCATTGCGCATACACAGATGCTGAAGATGTGATCAGGTTTGCGCTCAAAGTTGATACACGTTTATGAGTATGTGTGGTGTTGTCGTCTATTAAACTTGGCGAAGAAACAAAGAAGAAGAACAACAACAATAATATTCGATAGTCGTTCGTTTTCTTTGCGTTTGCGGTCAGTTTGCCCAATTTGTGCATCCACCTGTAATTAACAATGACCCGTTTGAGCCAAGCGCGGTACAAAAAGAAAAATATGATTTGTTTGCGGTAGCGAAAAGTCGATTGAGTCTCTGACCAAACAAAATAGCAAACATTGCGGGAACGTGTTTGTTGCTTAAGTCTTTCGTTTTGCATTTGTTGCGTGCCATTCCAACTGGTGGCTCCATATCACAATGACTTACACACATCGCCGTGTATATGTATATATTTATGTGTGCGTGTATGCTTGTGCGAATTTCTGTGAGATAAAGTTAACACAAAACGCTGCAGATGTTTGTTTAATACCAGGTTACGTTCGTACCAACAACAACAACAACAACAAAATACCAAAAATATTCCATATAGAAAAGAAACCTTCAAAATAGTTCTAATTTCAAAATCAGTGATTGAAAAAGAAGTTATAAACAATCGAATTTGATTTTCACGACGTTAATTAATTTTTAACTGAAATGTGGATAAATAAACAAACCAACATACTGTACATTGCATCAGCCAGCGACGTATCACAGATTAATGCTGACATTTTTCAGTGATACGTACTGGCGTTAATGATACGGAAGTGTCCAGCAGCAAGCCGGACGTGATATCGCACTAGGGCGCATAAATATTACGACACTATATTCACAGTCCGGAACATGTATATGTTCCAGTATATTTTTTTATACATCTGCTGACCAGAAATCTTTTAAATCATTGTCAGTAAAAGTTCTTGCAAATGTACATTTGATTGGAAAGATGAAATAAAAAATAAAACTAACGAATGTGAGGTATCAAAAAAGTGTGCTCGTCAGCGTCTTAGGTAAAACATGTACTTCGCTCGTCGAAACGGAACAAGTATCGACATAGAAATAGAAATTCTAATTTAGGATACCTAGATTAAAGGGCATTTTGTTGACAACTACCCACAAACAGATCGTACCCTCCTTAAATACAAGTATGTACATCTAGGCCGGTTGTGTGGCATTTTGTTCGCTCATAATGATATTCTCATTTACATGGCATTGGTGCAACTCGGCACTTGCAAATCAATCTCTTTTCGCAGACGCTGCTCGCCTTTAGCGTCCGATTTCAGGTGTTTCATTGAAGCTGTCATCGAACAAATGACGGCGCCACTAAACCTGTATCTCTAATGCACCACAGCTACGTTCAATGAATGGGTTCATGCAAACCACAAATCAATGATAGAGCAGAAATATGAGAAAGATAGTGACGGATTTGAGTTCGCAAAAAATATCAAGTGTGCGCATATTACTACAGTTTTAAATCGTTGTGTACAGTAAGAGAGAAATCGTTCCATAGATCTTTGAAAATACCGCCTCCTTCGTTTCTTATAACGATAATAATTTTGAGAAATGTTTTGTTTATGGTCCACCGACTGTGATGATTTATTTCATTCAAATCTGATTAAAGAAATGGCTTGATAAAGATGAGCAAATTCCAACTTTGCAATTTATATTTATTTTATAATGTCCCTAAAATGTTTATGTTTAATATAATTAAAAATGTTTGTGAGGCCCAAAACAATTTTAACGCCTCCCACTGTGGGCTAGGAATCCATTTTTGGATAAAATTAAAATCTGGCGAAATTGAGCTTTACACCAGTAGAATTACAAATAACATGAGGTAATTTTTTTGGGATTTTGAGAAAAAAAAAGTGACAAACAGAAACACATAAATGTGCTTTTTTAAAAAACTTGGAAATTCAATAATGACATATCGGCTATAACGAATTTCCGCGCTTTATATCCCACACAAAAATATATCGCTTATATTGGTTGTAACGACATGTGTTTGCAAGATATTTGAATCTTCCTATTATCAATTTATGGTTGATATTATTAATATCTACCATAAATTGAATTTGACAACCATTTAATACCAAATTTCATGATTCTAACTCTAAAGGTTGACCCAAATCCAAATTTTACCAAATTTAGTTCCATTTAGCACACCTTATTCCCATAAGTACCCTCCTAAACCATCCAACAAAACTTCCTGCATACCCCGATCCTACACAATGATTCCAAATTCAAATTTCAAAATTGTACCAAATTTAGAACACAGTAGAACAAATTTCAAAAACAGTAGAACGAATTTCAAAAACCTCCTCCTTATTTTCAAAACTTCCTACATACGCCAATCCTACACCTCCACAGTGATCCTACATCAAATTTTGAAGATTCCAACTCTATCGGTTCACCCACAATTTAAATTGTAACAAATTTAGTACGCAGTAGTACCAATTTCCACACTGATCCTGGATTCAAGTTTTAGGATTCCAACTCTATAGGTTCATCCACAATTCAAATTGTACTAAATTTAGTACGTAGTAGTACCAATTTCCAAACCTTCTTGCATACCCCAATCCTACACCTCCACAGTGTTCCTAAATTAAAATGTCAACATACGAACTCTATCGTTTCGTCCACAAATCAGATCGTACTAAATTTAGTACATAGTAGTACCAATTTCCAAACCTTCCTACATACCCCAATCCTACACCTCCACAGTGATCCTAAATTAAAATTTCAGGATTCCAACCCTATCGCTTCACCCACAATTTAAATTGTACCAAACACTTAGTACAGATTTCTAAAACTTCCTACATACCCCAACTCTACACCCCACAATGATCCCAAATCCAAGTTTCAGGATTCCAACTCTATCGGTTCACTCACAATTCAAATTGTACAAAATTTAGTACACATTACTACAAATTTCTAAAACTTTTATATATCTTAATCTTACACCTCAACAAATTGTACCAAATTTATTACCATTTAGTACCCATAAGTATTAATTTCTTAAATAGAATCCTGACCCCCTGCAGTGATCCTGACACCAAATTTCATTGTTCCATTTTCGTACTTTTCGGATAGTTATAGTTCGAGTTTCCAACAACCCTTTGGTACATCTATCCTACACTCCAGCAACGACCACCAAACCAAATTTCAGAGTTCTAGCTCCACCGGTTCGCCAAATATAAATGGCATCACATTTAGTACGTTTTAGTACTTTTCGTACCGTTCTAGTACGAATTTCCAAAAACCCAGCCTTATCTGTCATATTTGGACCAAGAGTGACCCTCACCCAAAATTTCAAGATTCTAGCTTCAGCCGTTTCTTCTGGGCGTTGATGAATCGCAGTCAATCACTCTTTTATTTGTATAGATAAAATAAAAATAAATTAAATACCGACACACACATCTGTTCGAAGATAGTTTTAGGGTTTATTACTTTGTTCTTAAGTGCTAGAATTCTATGAAACTTTTATTCCAAAACAACAACAACAAAACAATAACAAAAAATTTTTGTAAATTATTTTTCTTTCCTTTTAAATCTTGAGGGTCACTCAAATTTTGTAGGGACATTCTTGAATTAGTGTAGATTCGAATTAAGTCAAACAAATTTGACACCGAGAATGGGGGGTCCTCTTAATTTAACACATTAAAGGAGTTTTTTTTTTCAAATATTTTCAAAAAATGCAGTAAAGTAAAAATCGTACAATGTTACATTTTATCTTTGCTTTTTAGCTAACACGTTTCATAACCGATTCTGGAATATCGTATAACGAATAATGAACATTTGACATTTTTACTCACCTCAAACGGCAGAATATATAATATGCCCAAATTCAACTTTCTTAATGCGAAAGAATGGTATTCCGGACAATTCGATAACGTCTTGGGGTATAGATCAGCAATTCATTTCATAAATGTATATCAAATAGTTTATAGACGATATTATTAAAACTCTTTAATTCAGCCTTTATATTTCCCTTTATAACTGCAATGCAATGACTTTTTTACTTCGAAAGTCCTTTTATCCAACGTCAAAATCACGTGAGTGGCAGTGCAACGACCTCACGACAAAGAGTTCATAATACAGTGAACACCAATATCGTGTATGCTCTCTTTCTCACAACGATGGTTGAACAATTCTATTTGGAAAACGACAGAAAATATCTTTGCGAATTTGTTTGCAAGAATAGTTTTTCCTTATATATTGAACAAAATTTATAAACAAAATAAAACTTGTCACTTGTTATTTATTTTATTTAGATATCACATATTTTTTTTTTCAATTTTACAACGCGAGCCGGTTGAAATTTACACGCAGACGCGACGAAATCAATAGGACAACTGATCGTGAGGTATACATTAGAAAACAAAACAAGCAAGAAAGGAAATAATAGGAAAGGAGTGTCTAAGTACAAAGCAATTTAATTCATGAATTTATTTGCAAGCTCAAATATGATAGAAGTTGTAGTTTGCATTTTATTCAATAATTAATTACGACGATTCTGTACATTTCTGGCGCGACCCGGTTTAAACGTACTCGCAGACACGATAATCACACTCAAATCATCGGATAGTCATCACAACAACATCAACATTGTCAACTGCCACAGAGTAATTTTCACAATTCAATGATGGTTTTCGATATAGGTCAGCAATACTCTTCATGAATTCATATGATTGAATGATTATTTGCATTTTAATCTCTTTCAATTTAGCATTCATTGTTCTCTTTACAATTGCAATGCAATGACTCTCTTACATTGGGGCACTTTAACAACAACAATGACCCAACGGCATTGCGAAGAAGGCAACGCAGTACACTGGCCGATAACGCGTGTGTACTTTTCTCCTTACATTTATGGTGTATAGAAAGGGACGGAAAATTACTTCATTTATTGGTTTGTAAGCACAGTTTCTTTTGGTTAATTAAACAAATCTATTTGTGGTTGTAAATAAACACATATCATATATCACTTAAAACAACACAGATCACTTTTTTTATTCCATAATTAATTATAACAATTGAAACATTTCGCGATGAAACGACCCGGTCGAAACTGACACGCAGACGCGACGATGGCAAGAGGACAACTAATCGTAAAATGTAAATTAACAAAAATAAAACGAAGAGGAAAGCATAAAGAAGGAGAGTCTTGTGCCGTTATTACACGCATTTTTCTTTTTTCGGTTAAAAAGCTCAAGTTGATAGATGTCATGCTCAGAATGATAGAATTAATATTAAAAACATTTTTAGTACGCATTTGGCGATGGTGATCTAAAATTATACCATATGCTATATTTTTTAATTTAAACTCAAACATTTGCAGATATTTTAAAATAACAAGAACATGTTAGTTCGTGTTTTATTTTTTTAATTGTTTTTATGTTTTTTATATCACTTAAAATAACACAGATCACTTTTTTTATTCCATAATTTATTATAACAATTGAAACATTTCGCGATGAAAGGTCCCGGTCGAAATTGAAATGTAGACGCGACGATGTCAAGAGGACAACTGATCGTAAGATGCAAATTAACAGAAATAAAACGAAGAGGAAAGCATAAAGAAGGATAGTCTTATCCCGTTATTACACGCATTTTTCTTCTTTGGGTGAAAAAGCTCAAGAGTGATAGAAATAATATTAAAAACATTTTTAGTACACATTTGGCGATGGCGACCTAAAATTAAAACATATGATATATTTTTAATTTAAACTCAAACATTTACATATATTTTAAAATAACAAGAATCCAATCAGAAGTTAATATATTTTTTTAAATATTATCACGCAGACCCAACGAAATCAATAGGACAACTGATCGTAAGGTTCAAATTAGAAAAAAAACACAAACAAACAAGGAAAGCACAAAGAAGAAGAGTCTCAGACTTGTATAATGGGATGGTATTTCAAAGAAATGTTATAATGTACGTTGTTTCATAAGTCTTACGGCGGAAGGCTCATTAAAAACTTATTATTATTGCCGCATCCATGTCTGGCACATTTCTAGAGGTCTGCAATCTATCTGCATCAATAAAAATTGAAACACAATTCTAGGTTCAAACTTAAAAAGGAATGAATAATGCTAGGAAATGAAACGCTTCTTCATGTTAATAGATATGAACTAATGTATGTATATTTCATTTCTTTTTCTTTATAGTTAAAAGACTACAATTGAAGTCGTGAGAAGCCAGACGAAATGAAGATTTAATATTTGCAGAAGGCACTAACCCGCTTCAAATTCAATGTAGAAAAATGACAAATTATGAAAATGTATTAAATCTGCCAATAAATTTCAATGGCAATGACCTAAATTCTGAATTAGCCAATCCCAGTGCAGCACATGATGGTGTGAAAATGTCCCAAAGAGATTTCTCAGAGGTAAGTAAAAAATAAAAATGCCAAACATATGTATGTATAGAAATGAGTTATTTATGGTACGACTTATAAACAAATTCCACACAAAATGACTGAATCTAAAATCTTAATGCATGTATAAGATTTCAGATTCTGTCATTTTGTGTTTCCATTATTTTTAATCCTTGCCTCATCGAAAACATTAGGGCTGGGCTCAAGTATACCGATCTGTTGTTCGATATCATTAACAAGACTTCAAATTAATCCGGACACAATTTGTATTATTATTGCTGTTAATGCCTACATCAAGGCCTCTTAAGAAGGTCTACCGGGAGGCGAATTCATGAATTCGTCTTCCCTTGTTATCAAGCCTTTTTATCTCCAGAAATCGATTAGATCCCGACAATGCGATTAGAACGTAATTATAATATTTTGCACGTATGTGCATACAAATGTACATCTGTATATTTTTATTTTTTCTTCAAACAATACAGGCATTACCGGTTAACCTTATACCTTATAAATAAACATGGGCTTATCTTATCACAATAGTTGAATACCGAACAACGCAGGTCAAGATTATTTCAAACAATTAAAAACAAATCGCTGCGAAAAAGACTGCAATTTGTTGAAGCCATTTCGGCTTGGCCGTCCCATGTTATTTATTCCTATGCCGATTACTGTCTACCCAACAACCATGAATATGACCCAACAACCATGAATATGCCTGATAAGTGGCGGAGACGAAGGATCACAACAGCAAACAAGCGGAATTTTGGCAAAAGTGATATATGTTCACAAGCATACTGATTTCTTAAATGCTGTATGCACGATATTAATATGTTTGGCAGGGAGAAATGTTGACGAACTATCTAGATCCGATATCGACTTTTCGCTGATTAAGAATATTAAAAAATGTCACAGGACTGCATTTAGTTCGGTGTCGTAGCATAACAAGGAGTTACAAAAAAATTAACATTCCACAGACCCTATGACGAACTTCTTGAAAGTTCGCCTTGGAATCTCCATTTCTAACATACATATGTATCAATCAAAATTGTTTACAGTTTAACAATTTATCTTAACAACTTAATTTGTTAACTGATAAAGCCGACTTTACGCCATTCGAAATAAAATTAATGACCCATTTCGATTATTAAAGATTGTTCAATTGTTTCAATTATCGGTATGTCAGATATTGATGGTATCTTTACAATCGCCAGCAATGCTTTAATTTCCAGTCGGAATGTTTCCCTAATGAATGTTGTGGGCTTGAGTGCGTAGATTCCGTGACGACACAACTACACAGCATTATTTGTAGTACAATATTTTATTTGTAACTTCAACATTGGTCATAATCACATACACATACCAAATATGGGCACTTCTGCTGTCACTACAATTCACCCTTAATACGTTCTTGTAGTATTAAGAGTACTATCAGTGGTAAACAAATTGAATGCCTCCGGTTTTTAACTTTTACATAAATAAGAAATATCAATCATTATTATAGCAATTTCAAAATTGGGTCTGTGCTTCGACAAATGTTGTCTTTCTTTGTACTTTTTGCCGCAACGTATCTAAGTACAATTAATGAAAAGAAATTCTTCGACGTTGGTTTACCTTTTTCCGGAAATGTCCATATCTATAAAGAAATCTTCTTGGTCCGTTTACCGCAATCTAACTCTACACATCGCCCTAAGCATTGCTTTAAAAAAATTACCTAACGGGTATCCAAAGTCAACAATCCGAGCATGGCTAAAATTGTTGGCTCCTTATTGTTGTTCAAATAGCCGATACAATGCAATTGACAATCTAAAATGCTGTTAAAGAGCCATTCTGAAATCAAATAACAAATAAAGGAAGGTCCTACATCGTAGCCTGTACAATTGCAAGCGGCTGCTCTGTTAACACAGTCGGCTCGTGAAGATCCAACTACAAGCTAAGCAACTATAAAGCGATGTCGTCACAAGAATGTGCCAAATTCTCAGGAATTGAACTTTTTGGCCAAAATCGTCCAGAAGTTGTCATGGGAAAACTCTGTCCGCGGTGACAGACCTACAATAGCAGCTACCGACACAAATCAACAGGAAGAAGGTAGAAAAAGTGAACGAGTTCACGTTGAAATCTTTACGATCAACTCACGTCTGCCACGTCTCCCTAGAAGTGGCAGTGCCGCATACAACACTAAAGCCCAACAAAATCAAAATCCACAGCTCGAGAACACACAAAAAAGTAATACCAAGGTGGTGGCTATTTCGACAACGAGATCGGAAAGTCCCAAAAAGACTAGCAGAGGGAATCCAAGTAAAAGGCTAAACATCAGTGCCAAGGCTTAGGGCGAAGCACTGGTCAGTAGCAGTGATAAAATGTCTGGCCAACAGAAAAATAAACCAAAAAAGCGACAAGCAATTCAAGTGTCACGTTTGTCAAATAACAGTTCTGGTCAAACTCAACTCTATTCAGTGCCCAAGACGAAGAATACAAATTCATTTTTACATTTTTCTTTCACATGTGCCGCAGCGTTTGCAAAAGCCGTAAAGGGAGAATCACGAGAAACAAGAAATCAAACCTTAATTAACGAAATTAAATAGGCAAAAAAGTGCCACCAGGTCGGAGTTAAGACTAAATATGTCAACGCGTTACAGAACCAAAAAAATGTATCGGATAGTATTCAGATTGACTTCAGGCACATTTCGATCGGATGGTTTTGTTTTACACTCAATTCTTTCCTTCGGGAGGTATGGAGGAGATGCCTAAATGCCTGCCGATATATTTCATTATTGTCAGGTTCGAGTTGTTTATCACGATATATTTGGAAGGCAGAATAATTATAAGAGATGGCTAAATCGTCTTAGAATTCCACACTTTGTAGAATATTCAGATTGACTTCAGGCACATTTCGATCGGATTGTTTTCTTTTACACTCAATTCTTTCCTTCAGGAGGTATGGAGGAGATGCCTAAATGCCTGCCCATATATTTCATTATTGTCAGGTTCGAGTTGTTTATCACGATATCTTTAGAAGGAAGAATAATTATAACAGATGGCTAAGTCGTCTTAGAATTCCACACTTTGTAGAGTGAACACTGATTATTCCGAGTAATGACTACCCCCTATACTATGGCAGAATACGCCTATATGGGGACAACACCAACACACGGAATAAATAAGCAAACTATTTTAATATAAACCAGTAAGGAAAGTTCAAAAGTCGGACGGGGCCGACTTTATGATACCCTTCACCACTTTGGTTACATGCAAAGATGTTAATATCTACAAAATCCTGTAGATAGAACAGACATAGAATATTTGGAGGACCATTGAGATGGAATCGGGCGAAATTAAATAGATATTTGAACCAATTGAACCGATTAAAAAAAAACTTCGCAGACATCAAACAGGACTCGTCTGAACCGATTTCAAGAAAACTTATCACACATCATTTTTTCTTCAATTGCATTCGCTATGCAAAATTGTGATCAATCGGACAAATATTGAGAGTTTGGTGTGTCATTCACAAAAAATCGGACGAAACTATATATGGGAGCTATGTCTAAATCCGAACCGATTTTAAAAAAACTTCACAGACATCAGACTGGACCCAATTCAGTACTCTGTGCAGAATTTTGTCCCAATCGGACAAATATTGGGAGTTTGGTGCATCATTTACCTAAAATCGGACGAAACTATATATGGGAGCTATATCTAAATCTGAACCGATTTTAACAAAACTTTGTGACAAATATTGGGAGTTTGGAGCAACATACACGTAAAATCGGACAAAACCATATATGGAAGATATATCTAAACCTGAACCGATTCCACCAAAACTTCACAGAAATCAGTCTGGACCCAATTCAGTACTCTGTACAGAATTTTGTCCAAATCGGAAAAATATTAGAAGTTTGGTGCATCATTCTCATAAAATCGGACAAAACCATATATGGAAGATATATCTAAATCTGAACCGATTCAACCAAAACTTCATAGACATCAGTCTGAACCCAATTCAGTACTCTGTGCAGAATTTTGTCCCAACCTGACAAATATTGGGAGTTTGGTGCAACATTCACATAAAATCGGACAAAACCATATATGGAAGATATATCTAAATCTGAACCGACTCCGCCAAAACTTCGCAGAAATCAGTCTGGACCAAATTCAGTACTCTGTACAGAATTTTGTCCCAATCGGACAACTATTGGGAGTTTGGTGCATCATTCTCATAAAATCGGACAAAACTATATATGGGAGCTATATCTAAATCTGAACCGATTTAACAAAACTTCGCAGACATTAGTCTGGACCTAATTCAAAATGTTGTCCCAATCTGACAAATATTTGGACTTTGGTGCAACATTCACATAAAATCGGACGAAACTATATATGGTAGCTGTATCTAAACCTGAACCGATTCCACCAAAACTTCATAGACATCAGTCTGAACCCAATTCAGTACTCTGTACAGAATTTTGTCCAAATCGGACAAATATTGGGAGTTTGGTGCATCATTCTCATAAAATCGGACAAAACTATATATGGGAGCTATATCTAAATCTGAACCGATTTTAACAAAACTTCGCAGACACAAGTCTGCACCTAATTCAGTACTCTGTGCAAATTTTGTTCCCAATTAGACATCAGTTTAGACCCATATTGGGAGTTTGGTGCATCTTTCACATAAAATCGGAAAACAAATATATATGGGAGCTATATCTAAATCTGAACTGATTTTAACAAAACTTCGCAGACATTAGTCTGGACCTAATTCAAAATTTTGTCCCAATCTGACAAATGTTGGGACTTTGGTGCAACATTCACATAAAATCGGACGAAACTATATACGGGGACTATATCGAAATATGAAAGGATTTTAACAAAACTTCGCAGACATCAATCTGGACCCAATTGAGTACTCTGTGCAGAATTTTGTCCCAATCTGACAAATATTGGGAGTTTGGTGCATCATTCTCATAAAATCGGACAAAACTATATATGGGAGCTATATCTAAATCTGAACCGATTTTAACAAAACTTCGCAGACACAAGTCTGCACCTAATTCAGTACTCTGTGCAAATTTTGTTCCCAATTAGACATCAGTTTAGACCCATATTGGGAGTTTGGTGCATCTTTCACATAAAATCGGAAAACAACTATATATGGGAGCTATATCTAAATCTGAACCGATTTTAACAAAACTTCGCAGACACAAGTCTGCACCTAATTCAGTACTCTGTGCAAATTTTGTTCCCAATTAGACATCAGTTTAGACCCATATTGGGAGTTTGGTGCATCTTTCACATAAAATCGGAAAACAACTATATATGGGAGCTAAATCTAAATCTGAACCGATTTTAACAAAACTTCGCAGACACAAGTCTGCACCTAATTCAGTACTCTGTGCAAATTTTGTTCCCAATTAGACATCAGTTTAGACCCATATTGGGAGTTTGGTGCATCTTTCACATAAAATCGGAAAACAACTATATATGGGAGCTATATCTAAATCTGAACCGATTTTAACAAAACTTCGCAGACACAAGTCTGCACCTAATTCAGTACTCTGTGCAAATTTTGTTCCCAATTAGACATCAGTTTAGACCCATATTGGGAGTTTGGTGCATCTTTCACATAAAATCGGAAAACAACTATATATGGGAGCTATATCTAAATCTGAACCGATTTTAACAAAACTTCGCAGACATTAGTCTGGACCTAATTCAGTACTCTGTGCAAATTTTGTTCCCAATTAGACATCAGTTTAGACCCATATTGGGAGTTTGGTGCATCTTTCACATAAAATCGGAAAACAACTATATATGGGAGCTATATCTAAATCTGAACCGATTTTAACAAAACTTCGCAGACATTAGTCTGGACCTAATTCAAAATTTTGTCCCAATCTGACAAATATTGGGACTTTGGTGCAACATTCACATAAAATCGGACGAAACTATATACGGGGACTATATCGAAATATGAAAGGATTTTAACAAAACTTCGCAGACATCAATCTGGACCCAATTCAGTACTCTGTGCAGAATTTTGTCCCAATCTGACAAATATTGGGAGTTTGGTGCATCATTCACATAAAATCGGACAAAACTATGTATGGAAGCTATATCTACATCAGAACCGATTTTAACAAAACTTCGCAGACACAAGTCTGCACCTAATTCAGTACTCTGTGCAAATTTTGTTCCCAATTAGACATCAGTTTAGACCCATATTGGGAGTTTGGTGCATCTTTCACATAAAATCGGAAAACAACTATATATGGGAGCTATATCTAAATCTGAACCGATTTTAACAAAACTTCGCAGACATTAGTCTGGACCTAATTCAAAATTTTGTCCCAATCTGACAAATATTGTGTGTTTGGTGCATCATTCACATAAAATGGGACGAAACTTTATATTGGAGCTATATTTAAATCTGAACCGAGTGCAAAAAAACACGTACATAAGTATGGACTTGATTCAGTGCGCTGTCCAAATTTTGTCCCAATCGGACAAATATTGGTAGTTTGGTGCATCATTTACATAAAATCGGACGAAACTATATATGGGACCTATATCTAAATCTGAACCGATTTTAACAAAACTTCGCAGACATCAGTCTGGACCCAATTCAGTACTCTGTGCCGATTTTAACAGAACTTCACAGGCGTCAATCTGGACCTAATTCAGTACTCTGTGCAAAATTTTGCCCCAATCTGACAAATATTAGGACTTTGGTGCAACATTCTTATGCAGTACTCTGTGAAAATTTTGGCGATCTATCTCAATTCGCTTACACGCTATTGTGATTAAAACAGACAGACGTCATAGAATTTTACGCTGATCAAGAATATATATATGCTTTATAGAGTCGGAAATGATTATTTCGATGTGTTACAAACGGAAAAACGAAATTAATGTACCCTCCATACTAAGGGGAGGGTATAATGAAATTTAAGACAATAACCATTAGGCCACTACGAAGGTTCAAATTTTCAACAAAGTCGATTATTAATCAGATATTTTGTGGCCAGATTCCAAATAGTGAGTGTGTTGGTGTTGTTTTCCATCCTATGTTCAGAGAGGTTACTTCTCCAAGGAAAAACACTGTTTAATGTCAACGAAGGGATTTCAATTTTGGACATTTGCTGTTCGGTCAATTTGCTGCCGTGTACTATACAAACTGAACACAATACGCAGATGCGAACAAGCAGAAGGTACCAACAATCCCTTTGTTATAAACCGCTGTCATGTCACATAAATCGCTGCCTGTAAATGTCCGACCAGACAAGCTCGAAACGTTCGTCTGTTGTCCCATTGCCATTGTTGCGGGTATTTCCGTGCTTGTGTGTGTTCAGTCCTTTTGTTGCCGACGTCCCTGTACTGATCGTTCAATGATACCAAATCAAGAGAACAAACATGTGTGCTTGTTTGTGCGGCTATGTACTTCTAGAGGCTAAGCAATGTGTTCCAAAGGGTTAATCTGTTTTCCGCGGCTTTAATTTTTTTTGTTTTCATTTCTCTTCGCCTAAATGAATATGTTGTACAGAACGCGAAGAACTGAATGCAGGCGCCACACCTTGATAGGTTTTTTATCACGTCTCAAGGACATATCCGAACAAAGAAAATCAGCACGATTTGTTATAGAAGAGATTCTCAAATATATCTATCTTTTGGATAGCCGACTCTTGTCCGAATGTAAGTAATGTGTCGGTTGTCGCTCAAGCTTTGCACTCGGGAAACCAACTTTGTTTGAGACACATTATTATTATCTGTGGGCCTGTTATACGATTATTGTATTGATATTCCAAGCAGATGTGACTTCTGTGCAGGTACTATTTTTTGTAGGCGCTCGCTCAGATGCCACTGCCACCAATAAGCAATTCGATTAGATACGAAAACCGACGACGGCATGAAATGCTGTTGTGAACGGTACTAGGCAGACAAAGAATTCCGTTTTGATATTTTGAACGACAAAGGGAACAATAAAAAAAAACTTCGAAGCTCCACCGTTCGGTTCCTTGTATTGGCACACGCGCTTGCCAGTACATGCTCGTTTGTGCATGTTTGATGTTAAATTCTTTGGCCACTTTTAGCAGTACCATGTTGTCGGAAAACGGAAAGAAACGTTGACGTAGACTTTGCAGACACAAAAAAGACAACTGGACGAGGGGACATTGCCAATGTCAAGAATCTAACAAAGTATACATACGCCACCGCTTTGTATATGTATACTTGATACACTGACTGCATTGCCATTGTTGCGGGTATTTCCGTGCTTGTGTGTGTTCAGTCCTTTTGTTGCCGACGTCCCTGTACTGATCGTTCAATGATACCAAATCAAGAGAACAAACATGTGTGCTTGTTTGTGCGGCTATGTTCTTCTAGAGGCTAAGCAATGTGTTCCAAAGGGTTAGTCTGTTTTCCGCGGCTTTAATTTTTTTGTTTTCATTTCTCTTCGCCTAAATGAATATGTTGTGCAGAACGCGAAGAACTGAATGCAGGCGCCACACCTTGATAGGTTTTTTATCACGTCTCAAGGACATATCCGAACAAAGAAAATCAGCACGATTTGTTATAGAAGAGATTCTCAAATATATCTATCTTTTGGATAGCCGACTCTTGTCCGAATGTAAGTAATGTGTCGGTTGTCGCTCAAGCTTTGCACTCGGGAAACCAACTTTGTTTGAGACACATTATTATTATCTGTGGGCCTGTTATACGATTATTGTATTGATATTCCAAGCAGATGTGACTTCTGTGCAGGTACTATTTTTTGTAGGCGCTCGCTCAGATGCCACTGCCACCAATAAGCAATTCGATTAGATACGAAAACCGACGACGGCATGAAATGCTGTTGTGAACGGTACTAGGCAGACAAAGAATTCCGTTTTGATATTTTGAACGACAAAGGGAACAATAAAAAAAAACTTCGAAGCACCACGGTTCGGTTCCTTGTATTGGCACACGCGCTTGCCAGTACATGCTCGTTTGTGCATGTTTGATGTTAAATTCTTTGTCCACTTTTAGCAGTACCATGTTGTCGGAAAACGGAAAGAAACGTTGACGTAGACTTTGCAGACACAAAAAAGACAACTGGACGAGGGGACATTGCCAATGTCAAGAATCTAACAAAGTATACATACGCCACCGCTTTGTATATGTATACTTGATACACTGACTGCATAGACATTGATCCTGATGTGGGGCTACGTCTTGTAATATTGTCCTAATCCTTTGCTTCTCCTATTTGCGTATTTTTACAGAATGAACCCGAGTGTAATGCAGAACTGACGGCAGCCAACCGTGCACTTTTCCTAGAAAAAGTACGACAGTCAAATGCCGCCTGCCAGAATGGCGACTTCGGAACCGCAGTCTTGCTCTACACGGATGCATTGCAACTCGACCCCAGCAATTACATCCTGTACAGCAATCGTTCGGCAGCGCGTCTTAAGCAAGGACAATTCGCATTGGCGCTGCAAGATGCGACAAAAGCACGCGAACTGTGCCCGCAATGGCCTAAAGCGTATTTTAGACAAGGCGTCGCCTTGCAATGCCTGGGCAGGTATGGTGAGGCACTTGCTTCCTTTGCGGCTGGATTGGGACAGGATCCGCAGAACAAACAACTGCTGGCCGGTTTGGTTGAGGCTTCGATAAAAAGCCCACTGAGGCATGCTCTTGAGCCAACATTCCAACAATTACGAGCTATGAATCTGGACCAGTCCCCGTTTGTGGTTATATCGGTGGTGGGCCAGGAGCTCCTACAGGCCGGACAATACCACTCGGCAGTGACGGTATTGGAGGCAGCATTGCGTATCGGATCGTGCTCGCTGAAGTTAAGAGGATCAGTATTCAGTGCCCTCAGCTCAGCCCACTGGGTTCTCAATCAACTGGACAAGGCCATCGCGTATATGCAACAAGATCTGGCAGTGGCTAAGAGCTTGGGCGATACAGCTGGCGAATGTCGAGCTCATGGCAACCTGGGTTCGGCCTACTTCAGTCAAGGTTC